>NC_141245.1:2073691-2183691 GCF_054856555.1 Leptonotus elevatus
TCATTTGTAAGACGATGACAGCTCAGTGCATTTTTCTTTTTATATTTAAGAGCTATCTAATCTTTTACATGAAATAAGTTAATGTAAAATCTGCTCATTTTTTAAATTGTAAAATGCAACTTGACCCCAGTGTCCACAAATATATGCATTATTATTCGAGCTGTCAAACGATAATTTTTTTTAAATGGAATTCCAAGTAATAAGTAATTAATCATGCATTTTAATAAAATTGTGGCGTTAAATTAGACTTTAAATTAGAACTGTCAAACGATTACATTTTTAATCAAATTAATCACATCGTAGAATTTTGATTAATCACGATTAATCGCTTAATTAAAAAGGTTTTTATCACAAAAAAATTCCCGCCAAATTTGAAGAGCACTGGTTATGTGTTAATTATTTTGACATTTAATGTTATGAGGACGTCTTCAACATTTTTTGATCCACTGCACACGCTCATCCTCCTCTTTTTCTAATCAATTAATTACTTGCATAATTTAAAATGGGAAAAAAAGACCCCAATATTTTTGACATGAACAAATATTCTAAATGTCATACGCAAACATTTATTAAATGCTTTACTTTAATACATGTAATTACGTTTATTGCTCAAACAACCTGTGCTTCCTTAAACGTAGCCATCCGCTGTCACGCTAAAGTATAATCTATGGTCAAAATTAATAGTGCGATTAATCTGTGTTAATTCCTGATTAATGCGATATTTTTTTGTGATTAATTAATCAGTTAATTCTTTAACAGCACTAATTATTATTAAATTTATTACTGCTAAATTTTGACATGGAAATGTCTGCTGCGTTGCGACTGGAATTCCAAGTAATAAGTAATTAATCATGCATTTCAAAAAATTGTGGCGTTAAATTAGGGCTGTAAAACGATTACATTTTTTAATCAGATTAATCACATCGTAGAATTTTGATTAATCATGATTAATGGCTTAATTAAAAAGGTTTTTTATCACAAAAAAATTCCCGCCAAATTTGAAGAGCACTGGTTATGTGTTAATTCTTTTGACATTTAATGTTATGAGGACGTCAACATTTTTTGATACACTGCACATGCTCATGCTCCTCTTTTTCTAATCAATAAATTACTTGCATAATTTAAAATGGGGAAAAAAGACCCCAATATTTTTGACATGAACAAATATTCTAAATGTCATACGCAAACATTTATTAAATGCTTTACTTTAATACATGTAATTACGTTTATTGCTCAAACAACCTGTGCTTCCTTAAACGTAGCCATCCGCTGTCACGCTAAAGTATAATCTATGGTCAAAATTAATAGTGCGATTAATCTGTGTTAATTCCTGATTAATGCGATATTTTTTTGTGATTAATTAATCAGTTAATTCTTTAACAGCACTAATTATTATTAAATTTATTACTGCTAAATTTTGACATGGAAATGTCTGCTGCGTTGCGACTGGAATTCCAAGTAATAAGTAATTAATCATGCATTTCAAAAAATTGTGGCGTTAAATTAGACTTTAAATTAGGGCTGTAAAATGATTAAATTTTTTAATCAGATTAATCACATCGTAGAATTTTGATTTATCACGATTAATCGCTTAATTAAAAAGTTTTTTTAATCAAATTTTTTGCCTGCCAAATTTAAAGAGCACCTGTTATGTGTTTGTTATTTCGACATTTATTATTATGAGGACGTCAACATTTTTTGATACACTGCACACGCTCATCCTCCTCTTTTTCTAATCAATCAATTACTTGCATAATTTAAAATGAGGGAAAAAAAGACCTGATAGTTTGACATGAACAAATATTCTGAATGTCATATGCAAACATTTATTAAATGCTTTACTTTAATGCATGTAGTTATGTTTATTGCTCAAACACAACCTGTGCTACCTTTAACGTAACCATCTGCTGTCAGCTGAAGGATCATCTGCTGTCAAAATTAATAGTGTGATTAATCTGCGTTAGTACATGATTAATGCAATATTTTTTTGTGATTAATTAGTTAACGTTTTTACTTTGACAGCACTACTTTAAATTAACTCAAAATTAACACATAATTGTGCCACTTCTAATAAATAAATAAATAAAATATTGGCCTTACAAAAAAAAAAAAAAGCATGGTAGCACATTATAATATTTCAACATGCTATTTTGTTGTTGTTGTTTGTTTGTTATGTTTTTTTAGTCTTTGGCTGCAAACCTGCGACCCACCCAGAATGGGTCAATTTAATGTCCAAACCGAGAACCACTGCTCTAGATGGTCTCTGTTGTACCAAGTGAAGGAATTCAAGGGTGTTTAAAGTGGTGGCAGTAGGATAGGAGAAGAGGAAAAGTTGTATCTACTGTAGAAAGTTTGTGATAATTAGCACATAAGAAAATATTGTAGTTATTATTACATTATCCCTAAATTGGCAATAAATGTAGGTCACACAACGATGCACGGTAGTGGGTGCCATGTGGTCTCCAAATGCCCACGTCACATGCGCGCTGGACCACATCATTCGCAAGAGGAGATCTTGCAACAATCTTCCAGCGAATCTGTTTTCGCTATGTCAAGACAGTGTGCGCTCCTACTGCCCTGACTTTCATTCAAATGAAGGATGCTGCTGCGGAAGGCTGGGAAAAAGTTTCGAGAGTGCAAACAGCCCGTTACATCCAATTCTACATGCAAAAAGTCTAGGTCTAGTCTAGGAAAATACCAAAAGAAAGAAAACTCCACCCATGCGCACAGACTACGCTTTGTGCTGGACTTGCAATGGGCACGAATATAGAGCCCAAAGTATAATTTCATCTTTCACCTAGAGAGAGATTTTTTTTTTTCCCCATTGTGAATGGTTGCTACCACAATTATACCTTAACCAAGAGAATGCAGCAGATATGGACATGTTAAAGATACAACCAGGTCCACTACGATGAGAATGCATTTGCTGTCCTGCTGTCATTGAGACTAGTGTGGAGAGAAAGAGGACTGCTGACAGTGTGAGTTTTACGTCAGTAGCAGTCAGCACTCACATCAACCAAACAAGCTCTGACTATAGATCATAAGAGAGACACAGAAACTATGCTATTACTTGTACACTCATGGCCATGTTTACATCTATGTCATGAAAAAACTGTTAATTGAGATATTTGTCCATCTGATGAATAAATCTTTTAACATGAAGTCTACTTAATTTCATTTGTGTCCATTAAATAATAATAATAATAATAATATATATATATTTCTTTTTTTTTGGGGGGGGGGGGGGGCACATCCAAGACATATTACATTACACAACTTGGTATCCTGCATACTCTTGCACTTAACTCATTTGCTTCCATTTGTTCTATTTAAAATGTTTTAAGTGTCCCAAAGACGTGTTTACAGGGTTTTTATGTTTTTTATGCTAGAGCATACAGAAGGCTTTGATGCAGCCTCTGACATGCAGAGAACGGGTGAAGCAATGGTAGTAATTACAAAAACGGCCAGCAGGTGGAAGCAGAGTATAAGAGATCAACCAGGGCCATGTTGCAAATAAGATGATTTCCCCACAGTTCTAAACAGATTTGTGAATAATGATTAAACTTAGCTATATTCTAATGCTAATTTCTGCAAAACAGAAACAGATACAAATATACTTTTTTTCCTGATGAAAAAAGAGACTAATCTTTCTTTTATTAGGTTCCTTTTTTTTATAGCAATAGAACACATTCAACACAATATTCTGTGGGCCTTGCAAAATCAGTCAAAATCCAGTAAAACAGCAGTGAACAAATGGCGTTGCTTCAGTGAAAATGGCTGGGAGTGAATGAGTTAAAGTTGTGTTCATAAATTCAAAATGGCCATATTTGACATTTTTAGTTGAATGTTTTTTAGTTAATTTAATGGGGCAAGTGTTTTATAAATTAATTAAAATAAATCATAAAATGGATGAAACCAATCCTATATATATTGTTTTATCTGATTTTTTTTGGGGGGGGGGGGGGGACAGTAAAAAAATAAAAAATCCGATCAGTGACTCAAATTATGGTCCGATCTAAACCTTGAGTTGAATGACTGTGTTGAGTTATTAAAGGATAGCTGATTTAGACTGTACACTGACTATTTTAGATTGTAGCAAAATTACTTTTCACTGTTGTACTATGAAAAGATAATAACATATTTACAAAAATATGGTGTGTACTCACTTTTGTGCGAGACTGTATACCTAAGGTGTTTAAAAAAAAAAATCCTGCGATTATCCACAATTGATTGCAAATTAATTTCCACACCTCAGCTTTGCTCTAACAGGGCTTAATTTCTTTCAACAGCCTTCTCTATTATTCATTGCACCAGCAGCATCTCTGTAAATAATTCAGAGAGCAGAGAGACAGAAAGGTGATGCTACTGTAAATCTTTAATCATCAACACAACTTGACGGCAAAGCAAGCTTTCTCACCTATAATTCGCTTTCCCACATTAGAATCATGTTTGCAAACAATGCCAAGTTTCCCTGTGGCTGATTTCCTGTACATGCCCTACAAATTCAAACATCACAACATCACAACACACACGCAAGTTCCACCTTTTTAAGATAAGGTATTATGTATTTTGCCATTTTCTGTGTTTCTGTCTATGTGCTATTGTTATTGTGCTCCTGCTGCAAAATTAATTTCTCTTCTGGGATAAAAAAAAAAAAAAAAGACGAGTTTTCGCCCCTCAAAAACAGCATAATTTTTTGGGTAAACAGTGCATTGCCACGGCAACAGCTTGCGACGAAATAAAAAAATATTATTTTTTTCTTAAATATTGACGACCAGGGACTTCCGGTGTGACGACGCTGATGGCCGCATAAAAAAAATCTCTTTGTCGGTCGGTGGTATTTCCCCCCCAAAAAAACAAAACAACTACTCAAATTCGACATATATTAATAATGGAGGGGGATTGTACTAAAAGAACGAGACTGAGGCAGTCCACAAGAGCGGAGAAAAGTGATTCGGGTGGGAACGAAGAGAGGAACGCCATGGAGCGCGGCGAGTGTCATGGCGGACCGAGTCGTAACACAGAGCTAACCACGGAGAACGAGAGAGAAAGCTGTTCCAGCATCCGCGAGGACATTACAACACTTGCACAGGACGTAAGGTCTCAACTTTGTGACTTTCGGAGCAAACTTAGAGAGGACCTGAGAACGGAACTGGCTGACTTGAGAAACGAAATCCAGCAACAGCTGAGCCAGGTGGTTAACGATCTCAGAGCCACAACAGAGAGAGTGAACGAGGCCAAGGGGCGAATCACGGAAATGGAGGAGAGGATGGTTGACTTCCAAGAGACACTGAGCCAGTCATTAAAAGTACAGGAGGGTTTACAAAATAAGCTGACGGACCTGGAAGCCTGCTCAAGGCGTAACAACCTCAGTGTTCACGGGATCCCGTAGGGATCGGAGGACAACAACATCCAACACTTTATGGAGAACCTGATTAAGAAAGAGCTGGAAGCGCTGGCGCAATCCGACCTGGGAATACAGCGGTGCCATAGGGCACTTGGCCCCAAACCTCCGCAGGACGCTCAACCGAGGTCGGTGGTCATAAACATCCAGGAGTTTATAACCAAAGAAAGGGTGCTGCACTCCGCCTGGAAGAAAAAGGAGATATTCCTCGGCAAGAGCAGGATTTACTTTGACCACAATTATCCAGCAGAGACACTCGCTAAGAGGAAGGAATACGGAGGATGCTCCAGGATAAAGGAATTAAATTTCAAACGCCGCCGCCCGCCAAGCTCCGGGTGTTCTTTGACTCCGGAGCTGTCACCTACACCTCCGCAAAGGATGCAGCAGCGGACCTGAATAAGAGAGGCTTCCCGACAGACGCTGAGACATCAGCTGATCGGGGTCCCATGCGGAAACACACTTGGCAACGAGCAACAGGAGCATCCAAGCAGACATGGAAGCGAACGGATCAAGGAAAAGCTTCAACGGTTCCACCGACTGAAAGGACTTCAAAGCCAAAGTGTGGATAAAATCAGCACATTGGATCACTTAAGATGGAGAACAGACTGGTAGTGAAATTACTTGTTGGAGAAAGAGAGAATAGAAGGAGAACAAAAAAAGTTGCTTTTTTTGGGGTGTTTTTCTTTGTCTTTATTATTTATTTATGTATTTTTGTTGTTGTTGTTGTAATTTTCACTTTAGCAGTGTGTTTGAGTGCTTGGCAGGTAAGGAGGACTTTGCTCAGTTTTATTTATCAAGCACCCAAAATGTGTGTGTGTTTGTTTTAAATTATTATTATTATTATTATTTCCTCGCCTTGAGTGCTTGATGCCCATATGTATTGGCAGGTATGGAGAACTTATTGCTCTACTTTATTTTCCAAGCACCCAATGTTTTTTAAATTAATTATTACTACTATTATTATGAGTATTATTATTTTATTACTTCTCTGCCTTGAGTGCTTGATGCCCATTTAACGTATTGAAAGGAATGGAGGACTTATTGCTTAATTTTATTTACCAAGCACCTAATGGGTTTTTCTTTTAATTATTTTTATTTCTCTGCCTTGGGTGCTTGATGCCCATGTAACGTATTGAAAGGAATGGAGGACTTATTGCTTAATTTTATTTACCAAGCACCTAATGGGTTTTCTTTTAATTATTTTTATTTAACCCTCTAAAGAAGTTCACACCTAATACTAGGATTATTTAAAAAAAAATTATAATAATAATAAATGTGGTCAGAGCTGGGTTTAATTGATGTGTGGAGGGACTCTCATCCAACAAAGAAAGAATTTACTTTTTACTCTGCAAGTCATATTGTCCACTCAAGAATAGACTACTTTTTTTATGTATAACTGGGAAAGACAAGGGATGTCTTGGACCACTCCCCTGTCTATTTAACCCTCCCCCTGAACCCAAAAAAAGAAAAACACGACTTGAAGACTAAATATTAATATTCTGAATGACAAAGAAGGAGTGGATTTGATAAAAATATGAGTATAAGGACTACATGGACAACAATAATAATGGGGAAGTCTCTCCAAGTGTTCTGTGGAATGCTGCAAAAGCAGTGATCAGGGGTAAACTCAGCCTTCACATCACAGAGGAAAAAATAAAAACAGAAAAATCTATCTGAACTAAAACAATTAGAACGTTTAGACAAAGAGCATAGTAAAAGTAAAAAGCAGACCACTTTAACTCAAACAAAACTAAAAAAAAGAAATAAACAAAATATATTAAGAAGACTTAGAGAAAAAAGCTAGATTCACTAGGCAAAAGTACTATGAAAATGGTCTCCGAGTTTTAAAACTCATGGCGTGGAGATTAAGGAAGGAACAAGCTGAAAGAGGGTGAAGGGGGTGAACCCTTAAGATCATGGAGGGAGGCAATAATATCCGTCATCCCAAAAGAGGGTAAAGATAGAAAAGAGTGTGGCTTGTATCGACTCATATCAATTTTAAATGTAGATTACAAGCTGTATGCGTCGATATTAGCCAAAAGGTTAGAAGGCATTGTGCCAGAACTGGTGGACGAAGACCAAACTGGCTTTGTACGTGACAGGCAGGCACACGTCAATATCAGACGTGTTTTATATATCATCAATATAATTTTTAAAGAGAAGAGGAAAGCCATAGTAATGAGCTTGGATGCTGAGAAAGCGTATGACGATGGGAATATTTGTTTGCCGTTTTAAAAAGATTTGGTTTTTAAGATAATTTTATAAGAACCATTAAAACCCTCTACACATCCCCAAATGCGAGGATTAAAGTGAACGGACACTTTTCACAGTCCATCAAGTTAGAAAGAGGCTGCCGCCAGGACTGTCCCCTCAGCCCTGTACTATTCGCCCTGTTTATCGAGCCCCTAGCCCAGTTAATCAGTGACGATGTGACTATTAAGGGAGTGGAAATGGGAGGCTCAGACCAGAAGATCTGCCTATATGCAGACGATGTAATGCTCGTTGCCAGTGAACCAGAGGTTAGTGTCCCTAAACTAATGAGTTCCCTTAACGGATTTGGAACATACTCTGGATACAAATTGAACGTTCAAAAAACTCAAGTCCTGAATTATAATTTCACCCCTAAAGAGATCTTAAGAAGGTATGAATTTAAATGGAAATCGACAAATATAAAATACCTTGCAGTTCAAATACCTAAAGACCTGTCAAAAATATACAATATATATACACTATGACCCCATAACTAAGGCTATTAGATCAGACATGGGCAGGTGGTCACAAATCCCCCCAGGTATGCATAATAAGATAGATATAATAAAAATTAATGTACTTCCTCGTCTGTTATACTTATTTCAATCGTTACCTGTAGAAATTAGTCTTAAGCAATTTAATGAATGGGATAAATTGTAAATTGATCTCGAGATTTGTGTGTGTGTGTGTGTGTGTGTGTGTGTGTGTGTGTGTGTGTGTGTGTGTGTGTGTGTGTGTGTGTGTGTGTGTGTGTGCGTGCGTGCGTGCGTGCGTGCGTGCGTGCGTGCGTGCGTGCGTGCGTGCGTGTGTGTGTGTGTGTGTGTGAGTGGGGGGGGGGGGGGGGGGTTAAAAGCCAAGGGTTTGATTTAAAACACTTCAGCTGAATAAAAAACAAGGTGGTAGATCTCTCCCGTGCCTGCTGGACTAATGTAAGGCCGCACAATTAAGAGCCCTAGCTTGCTGCTGTAATCCAAGCTATGTAGCAAAATGGAAGGATCTTGACCTTTCACAGTTAAACGTACCACTCCAATCTGTAATTGGCAGTAAAACCCTTCTCAACATCTTAAATCAATGGACAAAAGTGACCCTCAAGATCTGGTTTAGGGAGTGTAAATCCCCAACACTTGAAAGACAGTCAATACAACTTAGATGGATTTGCTCAGACCCAAGTTTCAAACCAGCTGAGACTGATACGAGATTTAAAACCTGGATTTATGCTGGTATTACTTCATTTTGTACAATCACATCTGAAAGGGAAATTGAAAGCTTTGAAAGATTCTCTTTAAAATATGACCTAAGAAAAACTGATTTCTTTAGATACCTACAGGTCAGGACGTAGTATGATAATGAAATAAAACCATTGGAGAAGTCAGAGACTAACCTTGCAGACATATTGGTGGTCATGTACGGAGACAAAGGTGTAAAGAAATTGGTTTCAATATTTTACTCAACAATTCAACACACAAATAATCTTTTAACCAACCCAGTTAGATTAAAATGGGAAAAGGAGTCTGGACTTGAAATTACAGAGCAAGATTGGCTGAATATGTGGTCTGTTCAGGCAACATCCACTAATTCAGGTCAGTGGAGAGACTTTTGCTGGCGCAATTTAATACGATTTTTTGTTACTCCAAAAATAAAGGGTCTGCAGGGTGCTTTAGCTGGAGGGGGTCTTTGTAGGAGGAAGTGTGGGGAACAGATGGCAGACCATTTCCATATATTTTGGGACTCTCCACAGATTCAGACATATTGGGATGGGGTCAAATACACAATTAACTAAGTTTTGAAAATAACAATAGACTTTTCCTTTCAAATAATATACTTAGGCAATAACGCAGCCGACCTTCCAAACCGGGACAAATATCTGCTAAAGATAATAATGGCAGCCACAAAAAAGGCAGTAACTAGGAGATGGCTGCAATTTGATCCTCCAACACACGATTGGATAAGTATTATGAACACAATTGAAAGTATGGAGCGAATTACCTTCTCTTTAAACCAAAGAATGATGGCAACATTGTATGATACGGCACAAGTCTCCGGCTTAGCAGCTAGCCGCTAATCAGTGTGTAAACAACACTGACGTGCATTCAAATGCAGTCTCACATTTCAAACGCACACAGAAAGAAGCCCATCAGTGCATTAAACATTAAAAATTGCAAAAATCTAAACAATGTAGGCCCTCTGGCGTCGGCCCAGACGTCGGCACGTCAGAAAAATGACGTAAATACACACCGCACCAACTATTACGTACCTTTAGCGCATGCGCGAGAAGTAATTCCCCTCCGTGCCATCGGCTGCGGTAGTCATTATTACTAAAGGCAACCGGCAAGCTTTTTAGGGGGGCGAGATATAAAAACATAAACAACTCATACCGGTGTTGACAGCGGCACCGGGGTAAACGCGGCGGCCATCTGGTAAAGTGAAAACGGGCGCTGGAACAAGCTTCGTCCCCTTCTCGTTCCCGAACGCATGGATGTACTCCGTTGTGGCGTATCCTGGACCCTGTCGACTCCTGGTTGCTACCTATCGTTGGCTCACCCGAAAAGCTTCGGCTGTGCTGCCCTCCGCGTTTCAGACGCAGTGCCGACCTCCAGCTTCTGAAGGAGCTTCATCGAGACTGCCGGACGGTAAAGCCATGCACCCCTGCTGCTCCCACAAGGATCACGCTGTTAAATGCGCGGTCATTGACAAACAAAATGTTTATTTTGAGTGAGTTTTTCCTTTCCAACAACTTGGATTTCCTCTGCCTGACAGAGACCTGGACTGTCGCTGGTGAGTCCACATCTATGATTGAATTACTACCGCCTGGCTGTGCTTACTTGGACGCTCCGAGGACGTCGGGCCGAGGTGGAAGAACGGCGACTATTTAAAAAACGAATTTAAATGTAAACTATATCTATTTACCACATTGATCACAGCCTTGAAGCCACCTTCTTTGAAGTTGGCCAAACTGTCACTGTGCCATTTACCGACCTCCAAAATACAATAAGGAATTTTTAAACGACTTTGCAAATCTTCTTGCCGAAATTATGCTGAAATATGATCATATCCTCTTTATGGGGGACTTTAATATTCACGTGTGCTGTCCTGAAAAACCAAAAAGTTGAGTTGAGTACTGTTTATCCGCGTTGTCACTTGCTCTTCTTGTCCCGTGCGCTGATTCGCTAGCTAACACTACAGCCAATCACCTTGATCAAATGCCCCCGACGCCGATCGAATTTGCTGGAAACACCCCACCGACGTATTCCAACTCGATCCGACTTCACGATAGTAATTTATGCACTGATCAGACGGCGCATGCCGTCGGTCCAACGCTGTCCGAATCCCGACGTCGGATTGGTGTATCTAGGTCTTTAATCTATAAAAGCTGACGAGGAATGATGGGGGTGAAATCACTTTGCCATTTTACTTCATTACAATCAATGGTACAACTAGTCAATATTTACTAATACCTAATCAAATAACTACGCTTCCATCCTCGATTCTAATGGTTGGTATGTAAATGAATCAAAATTAAAGAATAAATTGTTGATTGTTTGCGGAGAAAAAGAATAATAGCTAAGAAGAAGAAGTCCTACAAAAACAGTAGGATCCCCTCAGCAGTCGCTGCTTGGGCCCTAATTAAAATTGTCCCCGTCACACACTACACAAAGTTGATCTTATTTACTAAAATAAGCAAAAAATACACTCTACCTCTAAGTCAACAGTCATCTTAAGACAAATGTAATCACCATTGTATGATAGGATTTTTTGGTCCTGTTTATGGTACTAAATTAGATTAATCCAACCAGCAAATGAAATGCCCCATTTAATCCTTGTTTTTGGAAAGCATGCAGAGATTAGCTGTCAGAAAATGAACAGCTCAGCCTTTATATAACAAATTTGTTTTGGGACAGTTCTGTACGGGGAAAAAGGCAAATAAGTAAAGAAGAAGCAGTACCATTAACATGTACCAGAAAAGTACCACTGTGACAGACATAACGCAAAAACCATATAGACTACAGAAGGAACAGTATGAAAACTTCACTGCTTTTTTTTTAATGCATAATTATCTATCCATTATCTGAACCACTTATCCTCACGAGGGTTGTATCATATGTATCATTTAAATCCTTAATGCATACTCATTTGGAAAACGGTCCATGCCAACCTGGCATGGACCTACAAGTCAGGTAAAACTGATATTCCTCAACATAGTGAAAGTAAGGTTTCATTAGGGATGCACCGAAATGACAATTTTTGTCCGAAACCGAAAACCGAAAATTAAAAATGCTTGACCGAAAACCGAAAAGCCGAAAAAATGTATGCCAATTTTCACTATTATTGCATTTATTATAATTAATAACATTTTAATATATATATAATATAATTTATTTAGCACTGGCATTTTAACAAAGCTGAAGATCTCAGCTGACTTTCAGTGAGAATAAAGCTTCCAGACATATTGGTCTAGTGACAATGCCACCCTGACAGAGATACAGATGTCAGAAATGTGTGAAATGTACTTTGAGGTTAATCCACAGCCACTTGCTTCCTGATAAATAAATTGAACAAATTTAAATTTGTGACACAGCTACATGTTCACCGGGTGACTAAAACACATTGCTCACAACTTGTCCTATAGCATTCCTTGAGCCTGCCTCATCTTTCCTGA
Source organism: Leptonotus elevatus (assembly GCF_054856555.1). Lineage (NCBI taxonomy): Eukaryota > Metazoa > Chordata > Actinopteri > Syngnathiformes > Syngnathidae > Leptonotus > Leptonotus elevatus. Next base: position 2,086,003 of record NC_141245.1, read on the forward strand.
CTGGGCTGCATGCTCTGTTAACTCATACGCTGGTTTAAAACACTGACACCCTTTCAACACAGGACATTTGACATGACATGCACTGACTGCAGAATCAATACTGGTATATCATGTGACTAAAAGCATTTCTATAGCCATTTCCACACTTCTGGGAAGACTTTCTATACGATTAAATGTGTATGATTGTGGAATTAATCTAGAAAAAAACTATTGTAGGTCAGACATGTTAGATTAGACAGGGTTCACAAATTCCGGTCCTCAAGGTCCAGAGTCCTGCGGGTTTTAGACGTTTTTGCCCACTAGCACATGCCTGATAACGATCCTGATCTTTAGTATCAGGTGTGTTGGTAGGCGGAAACATCTAAAACCTGTAGGATTCCGGACCTCAAGGACAGGAATAGGTGAACCCTGCACCCTGCTAGAGAAGTTGGATTCCACTGAGTTACAAACTCTGTCCGTGTCAGTAAACCTCTTTTCGTATCAAACTCATAAAACAACAAAACAACAATAACAGACCTTGAAAGGTGTCATTGTTTATTTTATAGTGAAGCAATTACAGGGGATTCTCTACCAAACCTGTCAAAAATTTGGCTAAAGGCCTCTATACACCAATCAGACATCAACCAATGTGACTGTCGGCCTAAACGTCGGCATGTCTGTCCAGAAAAGTGACAGCATACACACAGTAACAAGCCAACCACGACAACTACGTACCTTCCACATGTGTGAGAAGTAATATGCTCCAAACCATCTGTGGTGGTAGTCAGTTATCCAAACCAAATGCTTGGCGGTCGTGGCATAACATAAGCGTAAACAAAGAAAAATGGCTTCATTTTATCTCACACTACCACAGAATGGTGTTGCAAAGTTGCAAATGGCACTTGTGTTGTCATGTATGGTCACTTGGCTTGTGGAAGAAGTAACGATGCGGCGAGGGCACAAGACCACTCAAAACTTTGTATCTCCATGGGGGATGGTACTGATGCGATATGCTTACGCGCCATGTAGCATTCTCTGTTATGCCGTAGAAAGGTGGCCTCTCCTGAATTATGCTGCTGATTTGCTATTCAATTTATTCTGTTCCCGTGGCTATATCATCAATATGCGCGTGGTGAGATGTAAATGAAAAGAAACAAACAAAATGAGCAAAACCTGTGTGCCTTATTCCGAGAGTCTCTTTCACTGTTTGTTTTCGTTCATCACTCGTGCACTGATTTGCTAGCTAACGGTCAGAGTAATCGTCACGACAGCAGAGGGCGATACATGTTGGATAAGCCGAAAACCTCCCCCCGACACCTCGACAATGGCTGTGACGTGCCAACGGTGCACCTAAATCGAGCTGATGACACTCACCCGACGCCAAACCAGCTTCCTGAGTGTCAACGTCAGATTGGTGTATTGTACTGTATTGGTAAGATTTAAGACACTGGATTAGCTAAAACGTGTTACATTCTAGGAATAGGTGAGTTTGTAGCATCACGTATATTACAATTAAAACCCTTAATATTTTTATCCACACTGTACTTGAAAATTATTGGATGACAAAACAGGGACCTGACAAATATTTTAACTCCAGCTCAAATTCCAACAGTTTTCTCTCTATTAGCCCTGAGCCCAAGAAACAAATTTGTCTTCCTCCATTACAGAATACCAGAGGGAAATGGTCAGGAAGTGGCCTATTTGTTCCAAAGCAAATTCCACAAATACCAGACTGTAAGGGAGAGTCCTTCTTCCCGTTGTTTCTAGTCAGTCAGTTAAGACAAGATAGCTTGACACCTCCACTGGTTCTCACGCTTCTGTCCGGCAAGTTTGCTATAACTAGAAACTATTAACTTGGATCCATTTACATTTTGAACATAACAGTACACCTCTTTTTTGCACATGTTTACAGCTCCATTTGCTATGTTCATCATGCAAAACTGGAGGATATACCGTATCTATGTGAAGGAAGTTACAGTCAACAACTGAAGAGTGATGGGCATATCATACCATTCATGACAATAATGGTAATGACTCAATACGATACGTAGTAGTTTTTTGGGTGAACATTGTTTCTGTCAAGCAAAGCTTTTCTTCTTTCCGGTAATACATGGTCACATTCAAAGAAAAAATATCAGGAAATTTTCAAGTTATTATTTTTCAAATGTGCATGATCAAAAGATGACACGTTTGGTTGCTGCTTCGTAGATGGATGAAGTCAGAAGCAGCTAAACTGCTAGTGATAAGCAGCAAACTCCACTCACACTTCTCTCCACACCATCACTTGGGTGGTACTTGTTCAAATTATGAGAATTGTTTTTCTTTGTCTGTCTCTCTGTCTAGCCCAGTACCAAGTGTACCAGGCCGCGGACCGGTGGTTGCGAACCACTGATCTAAAAGATCAGTATTGTATTTCTATAAGTCCAATAAGGTTGAATGTGTTTTTATGTGTAGAATTGAACACGTAGTATCTTGTAGTATCATTCTTTCCAGAGACATTCCAGCAGTTATTTTTGGATATCCTGTAAACACTCACCATTGTTAAAAGAATAGTTGTATATCCTGACTGCCTGACTTGACATATATATATATATATATATGTGGGGGGGGGGGGGGGGGGTGCGTGTGCGTGTATGTGCGTGTGTGTGTGTGTGTATGTATGCGTGTGTGTGCGTGTGTGTAGTACTTCGCACTGGCGGGCACGGATGCGTGCGATGCAGATGACGCATTTGTAGGCTATTTGGAGCAGGACACGGTGCGCTGCACTTAAAATCGGCACATTAACATATTCACCAACGTTTAAAAATAAATACATTTCTTCCCACCAGCCAATCGGCTTTGGGAACGGACTGCTAAGTCACACACGGCCTCCTGTACAAATCTATAGTCACCCGGAGATAGTAGTAAGTGTTTACTTTTTTTAAACTGTTAATAGTAATAGTGCTAACATTAGCTAAAATATTTAGCACGGCCACAAGAATGCAAGTGAAAAGTGGAATCGCTCGAGGGGCTCTCATCAAAGAAAAAAAGGAGAAAGAGTGGCTCACCTGTAGTGCAGTACTCGGCTGCCCTCATATATATATATACACACACATGTATATACACACACACACACACACATATATATACTGCACAAGATACGGGCTTTAATAGTACCTTTTCAGGTATCATCTGGATAAACAGACATGGGCCCATCAGCTTTTGCAAGCTTAGATGTTGCATACAACTCACTCACTTACCAATGGCACGCCAATGGACATTTAGGCAGCATTGCAAAGTTGCAGCCTCGCAAGACGTTTTTCTGTCCCCGACTGCAGTTCAGCGCCAGTTTGAGAAGCTTTATATATCATTACAACTGCTCCCAATGCATAGTAAAATGTATTGTATCCGTGCCAAATTTCTGTTCTGAATCCTGACAAACCATACAACTGCTAGAGCAGGCATTTATGCAAAGCCCGGGCAATTCTATCATGAGTGTTGCACTGGAACTCAGCATCAACAAAAGCTTAATTCACTGGATGCTTCACAGTGATATCGCTTTACCAGTACCAATTTCAGGTTGTTCAAGCAGAAAAAGAAATACTCAACAACCGGAAGTTGTTACAGTGTAGCTCTACCACAGTGGCTGAAGCATCCAATGAATCTTAATGCTGAGGTGCAATGCAGCCCTCTAGATAGACTTTCCGTGGTTTGTGTGAATGCCTGTTTTAAGTATTTGGTGTTTACATCAGTGGTGGTAGTAGCTGCTACGTGGTGTGTCAAAAACAGATGCTGACTCGAAAACTTGCCATGGATAGTGTAAATGTGTTGGAGCAGTGTGACAGCAATAGAGCCTTTCAATTGGCACCGAACTTCAGTCGTGGAAAGAAGAAAACAAATCTACCTAGCAATTTTGCAGCACTGCTCCAATGTCAATTGGGAAGCTATGGGCAAGGAAATTAAATGCTTACGAAAACTTTAGGGCTTAAAACTGGCAAATGCTGATGGTGTCACATCTGTCCAAATGATGACTGAAACAAAATAGAAAAAAAAAGAGTGAGCAAAGTGACTTTTGTGACAGCCTATTTTTGTTGTGTTTTAAAAAATAATGCACCACCTGTTACCCATGACTCTGAGGAAAAAATAAAGGTGATAAAAAAGTTGATTCCGAGGCTCCAGCTAGCAGACAATATGGTGGGGACTCAACAGGACATTGTGATTCATAAAAACGTTAGATATAAAGGAATCAAGAAAGAGCATATAAATAAATAATAATAAATGAAGAATTCAGCTCACATGTCTGACCTCCCTTCGAAGTTCCTCTGTGTTCCTCAACCAACAGCGGCTCAGCTCACTCAGCTCCAGGATTGGCTGCACTTTCAGTCGCACAGTGTCACCAGACTGGCGGATCATCTCAACTATTTCATCCCGGCTCTTGTTCTCTACATTGTGTCCATTTATCTCCACCAGTCTGTCTCCTGGCACCAGACCAAGCGCAAGATCCTTTGTGCCCGCACCAGGTTCAGCAAAATGAACCACCCGCCTGTAGACTCCTCCATCTGGGCTGCGGTCCAGCATGGTAGTGCGACGCAAAGAAAATCCAAAATCGCCTGTGTTGCGACGTTGGAGTACCAGCTCGCGTGTCTCAGGTGCGGTCGGGGCAACAACAGCTGGCAGCTGTAGTTGAGCAAGAAATGTCTTGGCAACCACTTCCGGGATGGAGAACTGTCTTACAGTGGGATTTGCATTCTGCTGGTTGAGGCTATGTTTGCGCAACATGTTAAAGACTTTGCTCTCCACCTGTGGAGAATCAGCGTTCTGGCCTGAAGGCGTGGAACATTCTGAAGAGCTCTCTTCCTTGCTTCTTTGGGAAAAGGAAAAGCGCTTCATCATTTGTCCCATCTGTGAGGAGTTCTGCTTAGCCAGTGAGCCAAAATGAGCTACGCGATCTCGCACAGAGTTGCGATGATCCTGTCCTCCGCCCTCACCTTTCAGGTCATCAGTGGAGCTGGCCGCGCTCAGCTGCTCATCCAGAACCACACTACTTCTGTTGCTCAAGCCATCAGATTCAATGTCAGTCAGAGTGAGCTCTGAACCGCTCGCTACTTTGATGGGAATTGGGTTGGAGATCTCCACTTTGTTCTTGGACTCACGTTTGGCCTCTCTCTTCAAGTTGAAGAAACCTCGCCGCATGCTCATCTCCTCCAAGCTTCGCAGCTCTGCTGCAGACATTCTCTCCTTTTTGTCCTTCTTTTCCTTCCTTCCCGAATCCCTCTCCTTATCCTTTTTCATCAGATTGAACATGTTGATGAACTGTAGTTCCCCACCAATGTGGCTTTCTTTTCTTTTTCAGGGAGGAAGACTTCACTATCAGGTACTTTGATGCAGCCGGGACAATGTTCCTGAAGAAAGACAGACAACTTGTTGAATATTGTGAAAAACTTATAAAAACGTTCTATTTAAAAATTTGCAATGGTCCCAAAAACGTATTTAAAAAAAAATTATGTGATTTTTTTTATGCTAGAGCATAAAAACACTACAGTGGATGTCTATTAATGATCTTTCTGTGAAACCACACAAATGCAAAAGCCACAGATATTTAGCCTGCTAACAACTAGTTAACTCTTAAAAAAAATATTATTTATTTATTTTATAAATTTATAAATTTAATTAACACACCTTCAATCAAAACAAACAAGCCAACCTCTGTAACATTATCTGTAACCTGTGGTTTATAAAGGATGACAAATTTAGTTTTTCTGTATATCTTGAGGCTGTAGATGGTCAAAGATGATATTATCAAATTTTCTCCCAAATACATATAAAAAGGTTCTACAGTATTTTAAATATTGCCATGGTCCCAAAAAAACTTAGTTATACGTTTTTTTATGCTAGAGCATACAGAAGGCTTTGATGCAGCCTCTGACCTGAAGAGGTCGCTTAAAGCAATGGTAGTTATTACAACAACAAAAAAGGCCAGCAGGTGAAAACAGAGATCAACCAGGGCCATGTTGCAAAAAAAGCAGACAAACATATTTGTGAATAATGATGAAACTTAGCTATATTTTAAGGCTAATTGCTGTAAAACTGAAACAGATAGTAATAATTTTTTTAACCTGATAAAATACGAGACTCTAATATTTATTTTGGTAGGTTCCATGTTTTCATAGCAATGGAACACAATATTCTGTGGGCCTAGCAAAATCGGTAAAAATCAAGTAAAACAGCCGGGAGCAAAGTGGGTTGTTTCAGTGAAAATGGCAGGGAGTGAATGAGATAAATGGTTGAGCAATTAATTAGGGTGCTGTATGTTAGTGTAAGAACGGTTGACAAAATCCACGGTTTAGTTAATATACTGGTTTTGTGGTCACAGTTTTTGGTTTGGTTCATTATACGCTGACTGTCATAAAAATCTATTATGTTTTGCATGATCAGGTTAAAACTCTAACAATGACACAGTCCGACAATTTGGGAAATCACTAAACAAATTCACATATTTTAATCCAAAAGGTTAATATTACAATGTTTGGATGAATGAGTCACCATCTGAATTTTATTAAACAAATAGGTAAGAGGCTCACTCTCATTTGATAAATAGTGCACTGATTAATTTGGCTTCAATCAACTTAAATCAATTCAAACAAACAGAACCTTTAATTTTCTTACTTTTAAAAGGCAAACAGAAAAATGGATTCAAGATACATTTTTAAATTGAAAGAATGAATATCCATAAGAATTGCACTCCATCAGTCTTCTTGTTGAGAAAAAAAAAACTTAACTTGTCGAGGCCTATTTTTTTCTAAGAATTTCAGGATTTACAGTATTGATTTTTTCAAGGCAAACGGCTGTTAGCCGTGATCTAAAACTGAAAAGCTCTATTTATTCCTTGAATAATAAATGTTTTCAGACAAACCTAAGCATAAAAACATGCCTGTCAGTCACGTGTTCCAATATTTTTACTGACATAACAAATGGATGTTCACAAAAAAAACACACACACGCTATCTTCTAAGTCTGTGATCCACAACCAGGGGATCACTAGGGTGTCAAAAGAGATGAACAGGGGGGCGATGAGAAATTGTCAGAAATTCCTTATTCATTAATTACAAAATCATCATAAGTTCATTAATCATACATAATTGTACACCTCAACGGGCATTAATTCACTAAAGCCAGGGGTGGGCAAACTTGTTCCTCGAGGGCCGGAGTCCTGCAGGTTTTAGATGTTTCCCTTCTCCAACACAGCTGATATAAGATCAGCTCATCAGCAAGTATAGGCCTGATAATGATCCAGTTGATTGGAATGAGCTTGTGTTCGAAGAGGGAAACCTCCAAACTTGCAGGACTCCGGCCCTCGAGAACAGAGTTTGCCCACTCTTGGCTTAAGTCATGATCACTTGCCAATAAAAGTGATGGTAATTTTTCCCCACAATTCTTCAGCCCTACTGTAGTGTGTGTATCCACCTGTTGTCATTCATACAACATAAAAAAGTCATGGCTTTCTTTATCAACTTTGTAATGAACTAAACAGGCCCTGTTTTCCCACTAAGTTATTACATTTGTGAAAAAAACTGATACAAGATCGTCTTGATCAAACTGTCCCATCATTAGTCACCACAGTAAGTCATTAACATGAATTGTTTGGCACAGTTTTTAAGACGGATACCGTCCCCTGATGTAAACCACCCATGGCCAGGGATTGAACCTAAAAAGTCTGTATGAAAGTCAGTAACACGTACCATTACACCACCTGGAAAGGATGTAAATAAGTGGACATGTCCGGGCAAATGAGGACATCTAGCCACCCTACCTGACCCAGCTACTACAATATAATATACATAGTATCGAGCAGTACTACCTGTTTTTGACAGCGAAAAACTGTCAGCAATCAACTACAACCTGATGGGGTGAAGAGCTCCTGTGTTGTGGAAAGGGATATTATACAAGTAACACCACATCAAAAGACATACAAGCATCACGTAGTTGTTTGAATCATATTACTGTTTCTGAGGGTCCCTATTGACAATTCCGAACATCCGGGCATTTCTGATATTAATATATGATAGAAAATGCTCCTGCTATATACAACGTGAAATTAAAAAAAATAAAAAATTGTTGATTGAGAAAAGAAAAACAACTGTTAATTTGCTACAGCGTCTTTTTTTCTTTTTATAAAACCCTTGCTTTATTAACCGGCTGCAAAAAAAAAAAAAAAGCTCCACAAATTTAGAAATGTGCTCCTCAAATGAAGTAATTGATTCGCAAAATTCGGGAGGGGGGGTCCGGTTGAGATTGTTCTTCCAGATAAACAGCCATCCTGTCACATACCAAACTTTCGTGTGACACACAACAACCCCAATATTCGTTATGACTCGTACACAGTATTAGTATTGCGAATATTTGATTAATCCCTCCTCATTCCTTCATAAACCAATATCGTCCATAATTCCAAGAGAATGGTGTGCTTTGATGAGAATATTTTAAAAAGAAAACATTTTTTAAAGAGCGTTTTTAATTACTTGAATCGTTTACTTCACCCAGTGAAACAACGCATAATAAAATTTAGGGCAAGAGTCTGTTTAATAAGCACGACATTAAACCCAGCGCCTACTGCGTTAAGATCTCGCCTATTTAGCTACTTACTGAGCTGTGGGCAAAAGGATGCCAACACCTGGCACACACAAGACACAAGTACATAAAGCGACATTGGTTTAACAACAACAAAAGGCAACCCACCCTTCTGTGTAATGAGACGAAAAGAATGACAGCGCTAGGTGTAGCTTTTCGGCTACGTTAGCTAGCTGAGCTACTGTGTAGGTAGGCACTGTTGATTATGTTGTTTTAATTATGTCTTTTTCATTTCATCGCAAACCAAAAAGATTCACCAAAGCCAGTAACCTAGTGACAGTTTTGTTCAACTTTTCATGAATAAATCCAACAGTCTGCTAGCGTAATTGATGTAAGTCACAGCCTTAGTTTCTGTCCCCATTTTTGAAAAGAAAATCCTGGAACGCATTGAAATGTCGTGAACATGATCTAGTCCGCCTGATCAACAGCCGAGCTCCATACTGCTGCCAACAGAAATATTTGCTCCCTATGCGCAATTCGTAAACAGCAAAGGAAGAATACTCACTGTCCTCACCAAACTGAGCAGCACTGGTAACACATTCGTTCCAGGGTGCAGCTCCGAAGACAACCTGGCTTGCAGCTAACGTCTTACCAGCAGTGGGTGCTCCCAGTACACAAGCCTGTGCAGCTGACGGGCGACACATGCTGGACACTTGGAGGCTATAACACCCGTATACGACACCGTACACCATTGTTTGTAAACAAACAGTATTATTCTTACGCTCTGTTTTTATGTGAAGTGCCAGACTCAGTGACTGTACCATTTATATGGGCCATTTTACCGAACTGATTGAAATTGCTGTCCCAAAATGAAAATTAAAATAAATTTAAAAAACAATGAAGTGTTCAGACTTTGCATACATAGTAGGCCAAATATCTTTATTTTTATTATCTATTTTATCACAATAGTAATAATAATAATAATTATAATAATACATTTAATTTGTTATTCTATAAGAATAAATTTCTAAATATTAGTATTCTAAATTGAGGGTTAAAACAAATTACAGTAAACAAAACAATCAAAACCATAAAATCTAACAGAGTTTTAAAAAAAAATCTAGGCAGCCTTTTTTTTAAAGAAAGGTCTTGAGGCCTTTTTTTTAAAGACTTCCACATTTTGTGGAGCCCTCAGGGTCTCTAGAAGAGCATTCCAGAGCCGCGAGGCTAACTATCTGGAAGGCCCTGTCACCCATGGTGGAGAGTCTGGACCTAGGCTGGCAAAGGCAGTAGGTAAAGGAGGAGCAAAGGTGTCGTGTGGCATGGTGGAGGATTAGTAATTCACTGAGGTAGTCAAGGCCAGTTTCATGAATGAATTAGTGGGTGAGAAGGCAGATTTTATAATGTATTCTGTATTGAATTGGCAACCAGTGGAGGGATTTTAGGACCGGGGTGATGTGATCATATTTGCGCCTCCTCATCAGGACTCGGGCAGCCAGGTTCTGGATGTGCTGTAGTTTTTGCAGGCTCTTGCTTGGGATCCCGATGAGGAGGGCATTACAGTAGTCCAACCTGGAGGACACAAAGGCATGGATCAACTTCTTGGCATCCAATTGGGAGAGGGAGTGACGAATTTTGGCAATGTTTTTGAGGTGGTGGAAGGAAACGTTACAGAGATGATGGATGTGGGTATCGAATGAGAGGTGTGAGTCGAGCCTGACTCCCAGGTTTGTATCAGAGGAGGACAGGGGAATGTTGAGACCAAAATGAGGATGTTCCTGAGGAAGAGTGACTTGGTTTGATGTGGGGTTCCTATGATAATGGCTACGGTCTGGTTTTTAAGTTGTAGAAAGTTGTGTGCCATCCGGGTCTTTATCTCCTCCAGGCAGGCCTGAAAAGCTGATGACAGAGCTGAGGGAAGTGGAGTCAGTTTTCATGTACATCTGAGTATCATCAGCATAACAGTGAAAAAAGACATTGTGTTTGTGGATTATGTGACCGAGGGGGAGCATATAGATTGTGAAAAGGGCTGGACCAAGAACTGAACCTTGTGGAACTCCACAGTTTACCGTGTGCAGATGATTTAGTTGAGATACTATTAAACTGAATATATACAAAATCATATTTTTTTTGAGAGAGAGCTCAGTATTGTTCATTCAGTAATCTTACCGATTCAACATGTCATCATCATTGCTCTCTTTTGTGTGTACGTGTGTGTGTGTGTGCGTGCGTGAGTGTGTGCGCGTGTGTGTGCATATAACTAGAATCTTTTACCAACCCCAAAAACATCTAAATTCCAACAAATTAGGGAGACCTCAAGAGACCAAAAGAAAGACTGAAGAAAGGAAGGAAGGATATATGAAGCAGAGTGAGATCCACAGACATCAGCCTCCACCGATTCAGCGACCAGAGGAAGAAGCAGATCGTGTTTGAATTTCGGTAGATGCTGGTGTGGTGGATCTGGCATGCATGAAAACCTCCACCAAAGAAGGGAGCCGCCGACCCTCGGCCAGGACAGGGCAAGCACAACCCACCAGGCCGCGGCAGCGCCAGGGCACAACCTGCGGGGGCCACCGGCCGGAAAGCAAACCCAGGAGCCTGGAGCACCCCCAACCCCCCCCCCCCCCCCCCCACCCCACCCCAACACGGCCCGCGCCTTAAGCCCAATGCAGCAGAACAGGGCACAGCAGTTCCACCAGTTTTTATGTAAAAAACAAAACAAAAAAACTATCGCAACTTTTAATGTCACGACCGAAAGAGAGAGAGAGTATTTATCTGTAGGCAGGACGTGGTTTTGGCCACACCCCTAGAAATTTCACCAAAAAGAGACGTTGCCTTCCTGTTTATCCAATAATTCATGGTGAGAAATTAGTTTACAGCATTATTAAGTATATGCTCTTCAAAGTCTGAAAATCAGCATGTGATTTTAGGGACCATCGCTACGACACACCTATTTTCTGCAATTAAATGAGCACTTTTGATTTTAATGCTAAAGCTTGTGTTTTTCTATCTCTGTACACATGTTTAAAACTGTGTTTGGTGACTGTGTTTGGTAGCCACATGTGCCTAGCATTGTTGATTGAGCATTGCTAACAACTATCATAAAACATCACTACCTAAACAGTCGCAATATCAAAACATATATATCCCTGCTTTTGGGATACAAGCGGCCGAAATGAGTTTCCTCCGCAGGGTAGCCGGGCTCTCCCTTAGAGATAGGGTGAGAAGCTCGGTCATTCGGGAGGGACTCAGCGTCGAGCCGCTACTCCTCCACGTTGAGAGGAACCACAGTTGAGGTGGCTGGGGCATCTGGTTCGGATGCCTCCTGGGCGCCTCCCTGGGGAGGTGTTCCGGGCATGTCCTACCGGCAGGAGGCCCCGGGGACGACCCAGGACACGCTGGAGAGACTACGTCTCACGGCTGGCCTGGGAACGCCTTGGGATCCCATCGGAGGAGCTGGCTGAAGTGGCTAGGGAGAGGGAAGTCTGGGCTTCCCTGCTAAAGCTGCTGCCCCCGCGACCCGACCCCGGATAAGCGGAATTGAAGACGGAACGGAACAATATGATGTTCATTTTTGTATAAAGTAGTAAATATAAATATATGTCATACATAATCTTTTTGATTTTAATTATATTATATTTCATATTTTATCTGAATTTAAAAGGGAAAAACACCAAAATGCCGAAAAGACGAGCAGAGGCTAAGAGAGTAGGCTAAGATGTAAGAATGACCCAGTCAAATACCTAGAATAATATTTAAAATATTTTAAATGTAATAAATAGAAAGAAATAAGAGACGGAAGGAAATAAAAAAGATGAAATCGATCAACGACTTATCCAGCAGAGAGCACAAAAAAAATCATATCATATCAAAAAGACCCTTATTTTGCATTAACACAATTGTGTAATATGTTTTTCTATCAATGGCTTGAAAAGCATTTGGCATTAGCACAAACAGTTCAACAAGACGGCAGACAACCCTGATGCAAAGTTCCCCTATCAGAGGATAGGTAAGGAATAGACAATGGGCACAGTAAAAATCCTAAGAAAATCCTAAAAATCCTAAATCGAAATGACAAATCAACAGGAACAAATAAGACAATTACAAGAATCACAAGATTAAAAAAGAAGAAGCAAAAGAGGTTCTCTGACAGGAAGTTGGCTACGATTAGCTCCACCCCACTCCCAACCCTGAGTACAGGACAAAGTGGTAGAAAAGGGACGAATTAATGTTTCATTAGTTATATGTTAAAGTGCAGCAAAAGGAGTAAAGTCATTACCAAAAAGACAGATGTTTATCAAAAATAAAATGTATTGATTAACCAACAATTTATGTTAATGATTGGTTAGTGTACGTGTGCTTTAAGCAATGATGACTTATTGAGTCAATATGATCAACTTTATACATTATACAATTAAAAATAACATTTGAATTTTGATACATTTAGGAAAAAAATACATCTGTAGTCGATCAAATTCTGTTAAAAATTCAGTCAGATTTGTATGCCAAAACCATGTTATTTATTTATTTATTGACTCTGTAGTAAAGCGAGGAACAAAAAAAGAAAAAAAAATTATTGTTAATAGAATTCAATCATATCTTTCATTATGGATAAGTTGGGGACATTTAAGGGACAAAAAGGACCATAAATGATCAAAAACATTCACCAAAAATCAACTAAAACACATTTTGTCATTCTAATTGCTGTAGTAGATAGCAATGGTATGCAACTAACTACTACAGCTCCAATATTTATTATATCTTTCAATATGGACAAGTTTGGGACATTTAAGAGACTAAAAGGACCATAAATGATTTTTAAAAAATATTCGCCAAATATCAACAAAAACACATTTTGTCATTCTTATTGCTGTAGTAGATAGCAATGGTACGCAACTAACTACTACAGCTCTAATATTTATCATATCGTTCACTATGGAAAAGTTTGGGACATTTAAGGGACAAAAATGTTCCAAAATATTCACCAAAAATCAACTAAAACACATTTTGTTGTTCTGATTGCTGTAGTAGATAGCAATGGTATGCAACTAACTACTACAGCTCCAATATTTATCATATCTTTCATTATGGACAATTTGAGGACATTATAGGGACAAAAATGTTCCAAAATATTCACCAAAATCAACAAAAACACATTTTCTCATTCTGATTGCTGTAGTTGATAGCATTGGTATGCAACTAACTACTACAGCTCCAAGGATACTATTCGTGGTATGGACTCAAGTGACAAGACGGCAAGACCAGGGAATTTTAAACTGTTTTTACTGTGCAGAAATTTATCAGTAAATCCTTGACCGACAGAGGGACCCACATGATGCTGGAGATTCTAAGAGGACATTACAAATGAATTTGAGGTCACGACGTGTTAAGGAATGTAATAATAATAATAACAACAACAATGATTTTACTCACAGATGAGTATAGTATGAGGCTTCCTTACAAAACCAACCAAGTGTTTGAGGCAAGCAAGAAGACTGGAATAGATACTAAACCCTAACCCTAAAACGAGGGAGTCCCCAGAGGGAACGCTCTCCAGCACACCCTCTAAGGACACCAAAAAGGGTCGGTACTCTGAACTGCTGTTTGGTGCATAGGCACAAACAACAGTCAGGACCCGTCCCCCCACCCGAAGGCGGAGGAAAGCTACCCTCTCGTCTACCGGTGTGAACCCCAATGCACAGGCGCCGAGCCGGGAGGCAATAAGTATGCCCACACCTGCTCTGTGCCTCTCACCATGGGCAACTCCAGAGTGGAAGAGAGTCTAACCCCTCTCGAGAGGACTGGTACCAGAGCCCAAACTGTGTGTGGAGGCGAGTTCGACTATGTCTAGTAGGAACTTCTTAGCCTCACACACCAGCTCGGGCTCCTTCCCCACCAGAGAGGTAACATTCTCTGTCCCAAGAGCTAGCTTCTGTAGCCGTGGATCGGTCCACCAAAGTTCCCGCCCTTGGTTGCCGCCCAGCCCACTCTGCACCAGACTCCTTTGGCCCCTCCCACAGGTGGTGAGCCCATGGGAAGTTCCTACGTTGTCTCTTCAGGCTATGCCCGGCCAGGCCCCATGGGTGCAGGTCCGGCCACCAGGCGCTCCCCAGCGAGCCACACCTCCACGCCTGCCTCCAGAGGGGGGCCCCGGTGACCCGCGTCCGGGAAAGGGTACGTTTTGCCAATGGTTGTATTCAACATAAGGAGTCATTTGAGCCGTGCTTGGTCTGGTCCCTCACCTTGGACCCGTTTGCCATGGGTGACCCTGCGAGGGGCATAAAGCCCCAGACAACATAGCTCCGAGGATCATTGGGACACACAAACCCCTCCACCATGATAAGGTGTCGGCTCACGGAGGGGAACATTACATTTCTCATTGCAAAGAAATAAGCAACAAATGAAACAAAATCTCAGAAATACTACTATTACTGAACATCATTTATACAAATATACATACAGTAAATACATGCATCTATATGCAAATTTCAGATAGCGTACATTTTGGGTAAATATTTTTGATTATTTATGGTTCTTTTAGTCCCTTAAAAGTCCCAAACTTGTCCACAATGAAAGAAATTATAAATATTGGAGCTGTAGTATTTAGTTGCATACCATTGCTATCTACTACAGCAATCAGAATGAGAAATGTATTTTTGTTGATTTTTGGTGAATATTTTGGAACAGTTTTGTCCCTTAAATGTCCTCAAATTGTCCATAATGAAAGCTATGTTGAATATTGGAGCTGTAGTAGTTAGTTGCATACAATTGCTATCTACTACAGCAATCAGAATGAGAAAATGTGGGGGCTTTTTGGGGGTGAATATTTTTTGTTATCATTTATGGTCCTTTTAGTCCCTTAAATGTCCCAAACTTGTCCATAATGAAAGATATGATAAATATTGGAGCTGTAGTAGTTAGTTGCATGCCATTGCTATCTACTACAACAATCAGAAAGACAAAATGTGTTTTTGTTGATTTTTTTTTTTAATATAATTTATGGTCCTTTTAGTCCCTTGAATGTCCCAAACTTGTCCATAATAAAATATATGATAAATATTGGAGCTGTAGTAGTTAATTGCATACCAACGCTATCTACTTTTTTTTCTTTTCTTTTAAGAGCTCAGTATTGTTCATTCGGAAATGTCATCATCATTGCTCTTAATTTATTTTTATTTTTATTTTTTTTATTATTATTATTTTTTTATTATTATTATTATTATTTTTTTGTGTGTGTGTGTGTGTGTGTATGTGTATGTGCGTGCGTGCGTGCGTGCATGTGTGCGTGCGTGCGTGCGTGTATTTGTTAGCTCACCAAAAAACCTATTAGAAAAAATCTCATACCGTTCACCTAAACCGAACACCGCCATCAGGAGACCCGAGGGGACCAAAGAAAACCAAGGAAGGTGAAATCCAGCACCGACCTGACACCCCCCACCAGAACTCCTCCCCAACCCAAGAAATATCCAGACCCCAACAAATCCAAAAAACATAAAATCAGGGAGGCCTCAAGAGACCGAAGGAGAGACCGAGAAAAGGAAGGAAGGACAGACGAAGCCGCGTGAGATCCACAGACACCAGCCTCCACCGATTCAATGACCTGAGGAGGAAACAGATTGTGTCTGAGTTTCGGTAGATGCTGGTGTGGTGGATCTGGCATGCATGAAAATCTCCACCAAAGAGGGGAGCCGTCGACCCCGCCGGAACAGAGCAAGCGCAACACCTCAGGGCCCCCCAGGCCGCGGCAGCGCCAAAGGACGACCCCCGGGCCCCGCCAGGGCCACCGGCCGGAGAGCAAACCCAGGAGCAGGAGCGCCCCCCGCCCCAACACGGCCCGCGCCCCCGACCCAACGCAGCAGGACGGGGCACTGCAGGCCCGCCAGGCACCCCACCGGCCCCCAACCCCCGCACCCCCCACGACCCCCCTTTTTAATCCCGTAAATGTCCCAAACTTGGCCATACTGAAAGATATGATAAATATTGGAGCTGTAGTAGTTCGTTGCATACCATTGATATCTACTATAGCAATCAGAATGAAAAAAATAAGTGTTTTTGTTGATTTTTGGTGAATATTTTTGGAACATTTTTGTCCCTTAAATGTCCTCAAATTGTCCATAATGAAAGCTATGTTGAATATTGGAGCTGTAGTAGTTAGTTGCATACCATTGCTATCTACTACAGCAATCAGAATGAGAAAATGTGTTTGTTAGTTTTTTTGGTGAATATTTTCAATCATTTATGGTCCTTTTAATCTCTTAAACGTCAAGCCTGTTGTGTAACTGTGGTTTGCTGGTATTCTTTTATTTTGAAGGCCGCAACGTTAAAGGAAACGGATGTTGGGGAATAAAGTAACTTGTTGGAAACTGACCAGCTTCTTGCAGTCTGTTGAACTGACGCATATGAACAAAATACGACATGGTGTCAGAGTCGTGGCAGCAGTAAGAAGTGGACTTTAGGGTGTTGGGAGAGCGAATTCTGAGCTAGATTTAACCAACGTGTACAACTGGCTAATGAAAAATGTGGATTCATTTGTCACTGCGTTGTATTCACTGGCTGAAAATTGCAACTATGGTGCACTCCACGTCGAATTAATAAGGGATCGTCTCGTGGTCGGACTCAGAGACATTAACCTTGCTGAACGAATGCAGCTAGACAAGGATTTGACTCTGTACCAATGTATGCGATACAAGGCCTACAAGGAGCTTTGCTGAGTAGACCTGCAAGCGTGAAACTCAACCTTGTTACTAGGGCAGAGATAGCATCGACAAGGAAATGCTAAGAGTCTTACCCCAAACTATGTCAAGGTCTAGGCATGCTGGAGCAGCCTTACAATATCAAGCGCAGCCATTTTCATTATCAATGACCAGCTGCATTCCTATCCCCTTACTTGGCAAGGTGAAGGAGGAGTTGGAGAAAATGGTAAACCTGGGAGTCATTTCAAAGGTGGAAGAGCCAACAGAGTGGTGATCTGGAATGGTCCAGATGCCGTCAAAGAATGGACCTGTGCGTATTTGTGTTGACCTCACACGTCTGAATGAAGCAGTCTGCAGAGAGAAATACATCTTACCTTCTGTGGAGCACACACTTGGATCATCTGCAGGTGCCCAAGTTTTCAGCAAATTGGACGCAAATCGAGGATTCTGGCAAATCCCATTGTCCCCTGAGTCGGCGAAGTACACCACGTTCATAACACAGTTTGGACGTTTTCACTTCAACAGGTTACCTTTTGGGATAGCCTCGGCACCTGAACATTTTCAACGTCGGATGTCCATGATTCTTGACGGGCTGCAAGGTGTGGTCTGTCACATGGATGATGTTCTTGTGTGGGCGAAAAACCAAGAGGAACATGACACCAGGCTTCATGCGGTGCTACACAAGCTCCTGGAAACCCGTGTCACACTCAACATGGACAAGTGTGAAATAAGTAAAAGAGAGGTCAAATTTTTGGGACACATCCTATCAGCCAAGGGTGTGTGGCCAGACCCGGAGAAAGTCAAAGCTGTGAAGAAGATGAAAGAGCCAGCCAACACAAGTGAAGTTTGGAGCTTCCTTGGAATGGTAAACCAACTGGGGAAGTTCATCCCTAACCTGGCTGAAAAGGACAAAGCACTGAGGGACATCCTGTCTAAATAGAATCAGTGGCTTTGGAGCCAAGCACAACAGCTGGCATTCGACCAACTTAAAGACGACCTCACCTCACCTCCAGTGTTGACGCTCTACAACCCCAACAGGGAGCTGAAGCTGTCAGCGGATGCATCGTCTTATGGACTCGGAGCAGTTCTGTTGCAGAAGGTGGGGGAGGAGTGGAGGCCGGTTGCGTACGCATCACGTTCCATGACGAACACTGAACAGAGGTACGCGCAAGTGGAAAAAGAAGCATTGGCGATAACATGGGCATGTGAAAGGTTCAGAGACTTTCTGGTTGGGAGACATTTTTCCCTTGAGACTAATAAACCATTAGTTAGTCTGTTGGGTTATCAGGCATTAACTGAGCTACCTCCACGAATACAGAGATTCAGACTTAGACTAATGCGGTATAGCTATGACATCACACACACAAGGCAAAGCTATACACACAGCTGACATTTTGTCACATGCACCAGTAGCCTCAAACAAAGGTCTAGACAAAGATTTAATGGAAGACACAAACATCTACATTGATGAAGTAGTCAATAACATGCCAGCAAGTGACAAGTACATGACACACTTGAGAGAGCAGCTAAAGGAGGACACTGTTTGTCCACAAGTCATGTCATACTGCCAAAGCATATGGCCAGACTATGGTAAGCTCATAGGTGCAGTCAAACAATACTGGTCAGAGAGAGCAATGTTAACTGTGCAAGATGGGATGTTACTAAAAGGTTGTAGACTTGTTATCCCCACAGCGATGCGCAGTTCTGTTTTGGCAGCCCTTCATGAGGGACATCAAGGAATGACACGATGTAAGGAGCGGGCCAAAGAAGCGGTGTGGTGGCCGGGCCTGAGTAGCCAACTGAAAGAGATGGTAACAAATTGCACAACATGCATTAAAGAACGAGCCAATCCGGTTGAGCTGCTGATACCCAGCGAGCTTCCAGAAAGACCATGGCAGAAAGTAGCAGCAGATTTGTTTATGCTTGACAATTCAAATTATCTTCTAAGTAGTGGACTTCTACTCACGTTATGTGGAGATTGCTAAATTAACACCTACTAGATCTGAAGATGTGATTGTGCACTTGAAGTCTATATTTTCTAGACACGGCATCCCCGAGCTATTCTATAGCGATAATGGGCCTCAATTTGAAAGTCAAGAATTTGCAGAATTTTCAAAGAATTATGGGTTTGAACACATTACTAGCAGCCCAAGATTTGCTCAGAGCAATGGCGAGGCAGAGCGTCACGTTCAGACAGTAAAACGGATGCTGAAAAAAGCTAGTGACCCATATCTTGCGCTCTTGTCATATAGAGCTACACCATTGGCTAATGGCTACAGCCCCGCCCAGTTGCTTATGGGTCGGAGGCTTCGTACACCGGTGCCCCAATGCCGTTCTTTGCTCTGTCCAGAATTACCTGATGTTGATACTGTGGTAGAGAGAGAGAGAGTGGGAGAAAAAGGTTCAACAGGAGACATGGAGTGAGGAATTTACCTGAACTTGCTCCAGGACAGCCGGTGTGGATTACGAATAATACCAAGACCCAAGGTACCATCTTGTCAGCTCATGACACTCCACGTTCATATTTGGTGAACAGTCCCAAAGGTACTGTTAGGAGAAACAGGTGACACCTTGTTCCCATGACAGAGGGAGTTGGTGACAGTCAAGTTCCATGTTCCCCATCTACTCAAGGCAGTTTCTCTTCAACATCACCTGAAAGTTCGGAAAGTGTGAAACAGTCTGGGACTACCCCTACTCCACTTCCCACCAGAACGAGGTATGGTAGGGTGGTGATAAAACCGCAGAGACTGGACTTGAAGTCTCACACAAAAGGTGGTGAGAGAGAGAAAAAAAAATGGTTGGAAAGAAATTCCAGTGTTGAAGTTCTCGGTGTGTTACAAGGAAAATCTTTTGGGTTTTTTCCAAGGAGTGGAAGTGTTATGTAAATGTATATAGGGGTGTTTCTAGAAAGAAAATTGATTGGTAACGTACCAGTGCAAAATACGACAGAGCCAACTTTTTCTTGCTAACAACCTGCTGTTCGATAAAACGCAGAGAAACAATCATCTGATTAGATGAGAGCACATGGTGGGTACAGATTATATTTAAAAAAATTAAGAATGGAAGGAATATGTTACGTTTGGGGTATGAAGTCCCAAATGCAGGATTCAGGGAGGCGAGGCCGGCTTGCAGGAGTTCAACAAAAGGGATTTATTTCCAAACGAACAACCAAAAGGCAAACGAGGCACGTGGAAAAACTTCTCAATTAACAAAAGGCCAAAAAGTAGGTGCAAAGTAACAAACAAAACACATGGGGCAAGGACAGAACGACTGACATGTGACACAAACAAATGATCCAACAAAGAATGCAGGGAAGGGGGAACTAAATAGGGGCAAACTAACAAGACAATGACAAACACCTGGACATGACACAAGAAGCAGAGGGTGCTGATTGGAAGACACAAGGGGGCCGGTATGACGAGCACAATGAAAACAAGGAGACATGACAACGAAAACTAAACCAAAACCAAGCCAAACAAAACACAGATCGTGACAAAACAACAAAACTAACCAAACCCAAACCATAACAGAATATATTTTATGTAACAAGGCCACTATTTGTAAAGACGATATTAATTATTATGGCTTAAGTTGCTAAATACTCACCAGTATTATTATTAGTATAGTAGTAGTAGTATAATAAAATAATAATAATAGTAGTTTACTATTATCCATTACCCTCACTAGGGTTGTGGGGTGCTGGTCTGCTGGAGCCTATCCCAACTGTCTTTGGTCAGCAGGCAGTGTACATCCTGAACTGCTCGCCTTTGGAAAACAAATGTAATATTGCAGTCCATCATCAAGGTTTTTTTCCCCCAGTCTATCTGTTATTATTATTATTATTTTTATTTTTTTTACTTATTATGGCTCTTTTTGTGACATACAGTATCTTTGACGCCTGTAAAATATCATGAATTCAGGCTTGGGGAAGTAAAACTTGTTAATAAAGCACTTCCTTTCGAAGTTTGGTTTTCTGAATAGGTGAAACTAACTGATGGCAAATCAGGGAAACACTTGACCACTTCCTCAGAAACCAGTAACGGAATGCAGCCTGGTCGCAATGCAGTACATCCTATTTCATCCATACACACTACAATCTGCTGCCATGCATATGCCCTTACCTTGCCCAGGTTAAGACTACCCACCTGGACTAGCATACCGGAGTCAGCTCGACTAGCTTCTAGTACACCAGAGGGTCCAGCTGGTTGAGATTATTGGCTGGGAGATGAAGAATGTTTACACAGTAAAGATACCTTGGTGCAGCCTTTCACCATACACCTCCATGACAATTTAGGATAGGAAATTTTACCTTGACACGCCATAACCTCTGAGCCGCTTTACGTGCTGCCTGCAAAAAACTCGAGGTGCAGAGTCCTCCTGGAAATGCGATAGGCTATGTGGAACAGAACGGGAACCCTGTTTTGCCCAAATTTACCATCATGAACGAGACAAGAAAGCTCCAACTAAAGACCATTCATTGAGCCATTCTGTGACTGTAACTGTGTTGGGCCAGATTAACAAACAATGGGGTGGCTCCATGCAAGAGGTCTTTACAGATGCAGATAACTTTAAGATCTCATTTCCATGGGACCTGGACATTAAAGGGATACTTGACTCATTGAGACATTTTCAACAGTAAGAAGATAACATTTTGTCTATGATTAATGTGATAACTTCATCGTTTTTCATGAACAATTAATACCTTTAAAAACAGATTTTGTCATTTACTGTCGACTGAAGATAATATCACGTGCTGAGGAAACAGGTAATGACCATTCATGGCTCAGTTTGCGGCCCAAACCCAGAAAACAGTGTTTTCTTTCAAATGCTTTTTTTCACCCCAATTGTGTACAGTAAATAACATTTATAAAATTCAGAAAAGTACCATTAAACTAGAAAGCTGTAATTGGATATCGCTAGCATTGGGCCGAAACATCATAAGTCACATGTTGGCAAATTTTATATTTTTCATAATTCTATATTTTTAGTCAGTTCACACATGTGGGTGTCATTTTCATGAATAATTGACTAATCTTAAGTGTTGAAAATGGCTTGCTGTCTTTAATGATACAATGTTAATGGTTGAACAAGCATGCAATTTTTTGGGTCTCCTGAAAAGTGACGATTTTGGAGGCACAATGTGTTGGGCCGACGCCAGCAGTATACTACAGTTTAAACTGAAAACCAGATATATGATATTACCTTGTTTTAATAACTAGTGGATTGTTGTTAATGATCAAATGAAATTTAACATAAAAGTCATCCAGTGCTCAAGAAGATGTCTCCTGAAAAATTGTCTTTATGTCTACCTGCATCATATTTTTCTTATCTTTTATCTATATCTTTCTCAGCACAAAAGAACTGCATCAAACCAAACTTTTATTTATTTATTCATTACAATTTATCACAAATGAATAATGATTGTACACATGAAAAGGAAAAACACTGGAAAACGATATGAAAGAACTTCTAAAACTCACTCTGACCCACAGTAAAACCACTAACAAATCTACTTTTGATTATTTTGTGACTTTTATAGCATCATCCAGTCAGGAATTTAGACAGAGTTTGGAAAACTTGTACTTCTTGTTTTTTAACAAATACTTTATTTTGCTGATTGTTATGATACATGTTATTTATGTTAATTGAGTAAGTATATATGAAAATAATAAATGAGAATATAAATGATATTTGAGGGCATCCCTTTTTTGAATCTCTAGACATGAACTGAGGTGATGCTGATGTCACCGTTGATCTCCAGCTCGGAAATGTGATGCAGGTGAGTGAAACGGTGCCTGAAGGTATGAGCTTGCATTCCGTTGGCCACAATCCTGAAGGAGTGATTCTCACAACAGATGGTCAGCTGAATGAAAACAGTATTATTATTTTTCAGTCACACAGTAAAATTTATATTTTCAAAATGGGAATGAACTTGATGACTGCATTGCAAATCACCACTGACATGGCAAATGTAGATAAGATGCATGAGTAGTAGCAATAGTACCATTTGCGCTCGCAACATATCTGAAAGCGGAGGAGCGGAGCTTTACTACGAGAGAAAACTCCCCTAAAAACAGGCAAACTGCTATGATAATAGTACTAAAAGGGTTAAGGCGATACGTATCCCGACATTTAACATTGCTTTACATGCATTTTTATTATAAGAGCCATATGTATATCTAAATGATGTTTATTATGCTGGATGGCAAAAATGTTTTTGTTAGCAGCTCTTCTGGCATGCGTGGTCTAAATGCGCGTGCATTGCAGAGCAAGGTGCCACTTTCACAGACACACCGGGAAACTTTACAAATAGACATGAGCCAATATGAGTAAAAATATCATACTTACATACATAATTACAGCTCTGAAATGTGCTTATTTGAAAGATTTGGGAAATAAAAACCATTTTTTTTTCATTTAATACATTCTATTTCGGGGTTTTTTTAAATATAGGAAAATTGGTACATTAAGAAACATGTTAAGTTTAAATAAATAAATAAATGTTGATAGTCTTCCTCTGTTTTAATTTTTCTTAGCAAGACACAATGTCTGTTACAATAAAAGTGTATATAAGTTATATATTTGCTACTAATGTGAACTTTGGATGAGCTTACTAATCAAATGGCTCAAAGATCACTAGATTGTGTTGACTGTTTTTGATGAGTCACACAGCCTGGGACAGCAAGGAAACAGGAACTGCGCCCAATCACAAGGAGGATGATTACATTTTCGGTGACAGTTGACATATAAAAACATGCTTATACTTGCATACAAACAATCAGACAAATGTGTTATTTTGAGACAATGCAGCGTTGCATCATGTGTTTCCCCACCCCTTTAGAGGTGCAACGCACTCATGTGATTCAGAAAGCACCCCAAAATTAAAAAAGCGGGAGACAGAGAGTGGCCAGAGTGGTTTGAGGAGTCTGACTGGACACCTCTCTGCTCTCCTCGCGAGTAAGAAACCCAAAAGACTTGTCTTCTCATCCTTGTGTCTGTGTATTTTTAAATGTTCTAGGTTGCTTGAACCTGACAGTGTCCAATCACTGGTGAGCTATTTTTAGAACAGACTTGAATTCGTGGGACACCTACACGTGTACACTTTTTTTGGGGGGGATTAAGTAAACTGTCTGCAAGGCACCAGTAGGTGGGTTTTCATCCACCTATTTTTATTTGAATTTTCAAGAATTGCAAAAAATAATCTGAATGTAAACAGCAGAAATAAAATTTAAAAAAAGTAATTTTAGATGGCTTTATTAACATCAGCTCTCAATGTAACAACACACTTCACTTACATGCGGGAGGGAAGCCAACAAGACAAACTACTTCCGTTCAGTCAGTCAAAACCAACATTCACACCTGGAACTCCCCATTGCCCCAAAATTCCGTCACTACAACGTCATCTCGCGGCGCATATTAGCAAAAGAAGAGTAGATGGAAACGGGCATAAGTCGCATGTCATTTTCACAAAATTCGCATTAACATTTCGAAACATTTGGATGGAAACCTGACTACTGTCTCTTTTCTCTGCTCTGCCCACTCTCTCCTCCTGCTGCTGCTTTGCAATTAAGTGCATGTGCAAACTTGCACGTGCACTTAATTGAATCAATTAACTTCAGAGGCTGTTGCAGCACAGCCCTGCGAGTGGTTAACTGCCAACAGTATTTACAAATGAATGTGCTATATCGATTCTGACGCCTGCTACCGATACGTGTATTGTAAAGAGGCCCGCAAAAATACATTGGCGTATCGATTTTTTTAGCACACCCCTAGCTACACCCCGAACTGGTCGCCAGCCAATCTCAGGGCACACATAGACGAACAACACACACACAATCACACCTACGGACAATTTAGAGTGGTCAATTGGCCTACCATGCATGTTTTTGGAAGGTGGGAGGTAACCGGAGTACCCAGAGTAAACCCACGCAGGCACAATTTGACTAACTGTGGTCTGTTCTAAAAATAGCTTACCAGTTATAGGACACTGACTTGCAAAGAAGAATTAAAAGGAAAAGTTCAAAAAAAATTTTTTTAACTTATCATGGTATGTTTCTATAATTTACCAAATTTTGTTTAAAAATGTATTAAATTGTGTTGAATGAAAGGAAGAGCTGTTTTATTTACTCAAATATAAAAAAAAAAAAGAGGCAAAAATAACAGCATAAATGTACCCAAATAAATAAATATTTCAATAAATTTCAATTATATATATATATATATATATATATATATATATATATATATATATATATATATATATATAGATTAGTGCTGTCAAAGTTAAAGCGTTAACTAATTCATTAGTCACAAAAAATGTGCGCATTAATTGTGTATTAAAGCAGATTAATCACACTAGTAATTTTGACCGCAGATTATCCTTTAGCTGACAACGGATGGTTACATTAAAGGTAGCAACGGTTGTGTTTGAGCAATAAACATAACTACGTGCATTAAAGTAAAGCATGTATTAAATGTTTGCGTATGACACTCAGAATATTTGTTCATGTCAAACTTTTTTTTCCATTTTAAATGTCTCATATTATTCAACTTTTCCACAAAATAAAATAGTTTTCAAATGTGTAAAAGACATCTTTGTGACATGCATTCATCAAAATTGACATTGGATCTAATATTTTTGCTGTCCATAAATCAGCCAAAAAACGCTCTGTTCAAAGGTGTATCACTTTTATGTAAATAGCTGCACCAGGCCACGTCTAGGTCTTCTCTCTTGAAGGGGCAGTGATTTCAGTCATGGTAGTCATGTGCTAATGCTGAATGGAAATGACTGGCCATGGGAGCAGAAGAAAAGAAAAATACAGACATGTATTTTACACATTTGAGAACTATTTTAATATGTGGAAAAGTGGCATAACGTTTTACCATAAGAAAAAGTAGCATAACGTTACTGCAGAGACTATGTTGTAGCATTTGTTTGAGATTTTTTAGGCAATGGTTATTTTGCCGTAACCGGCAAATCTCCCGCGAACGTTATTTTGCCGTGAATATCTTCGGTTTCCCGTGAATGCTTGTAGACATTTACAAGTGGTTATGAATAACACAAATGTGCACATTTAGGCCACTGCGCGGTCGCAACGTGCAAGCCGTCTTGTCGATTTAGCAGCCGGTTAGCATCACAAAGTCATGTCAACTAGGTGGCCAGTTGCCAGTCACGGCAAATTAAACACCGCGGATTGTATTTTGACAAAACAATACGCAACCGCTTCATATTATCCAACCACCGTCTGCTTGATCATATCTGACCTCTTGTAACCAAACAACCTCCACAGGACAAATGTAGCTCCCACTTTAGGCACTAAAAATACACCAGTAATATGGTAGAAGGTGCACATCTTTTATTAGAAAGGGTAGGAAGGAAGACTAAATAAAAAATGTTAAACTTACATCTTTACCATTTGCAGTCGTGTCACACTGTTGGGACCGATCTATTATGTTTAAACGTGTTGCAAATCCAGCTCTGAACAGGCTTTCACTAACAAAACAGTCCTTTGAGAAATAATGTCAGTACACATCCTTCAAAAATAAAATTAACCCACTGTCTTCTCAAAGACTTGGGACGAAGGAACCAACCACTTTTTCTTGATCATTGTTTCCCCTCTCTACGGAGCATTTGCGAGCACGGGGAGAAAAAGAAAGGAGGAGCCAGCTTCTCGAATTTCAGTGGGCGTGACAAACTTTACCAGAGGTGCTACTAACCTAAGGGGGCCGGGTCGAGTGCACTTCCGTGTCTTTTTGACGTCATTAAGTCACGGAAGTTCTCCCCTATGGCATAACCCCGACTTTCAAATTAACAACCAATCGTTTTATTTGAATGTGTGGGAGCAGAAAGGAATTACACATCTCCACCATCTCTTCTCAGATAATATGTTTATATCATATACATCCTTGCTCCAAAAATATAAAATAAAAAACGGAAACTTTTTACATTATTTGCAAGTTAAAAGTATGATAAAGAAACAAATTCCAACACTCCAGGGTACGCTCCAACCGCCTGTTTTAGCTAAAGATATTACCAAGCTTTCTCCAACAACAACAAAAAAACTCTCAAAAATATATAAGTTACTTTCATATACTGATAAAACGTCTTTACCCATCTCAAAATGGGAAACAGACTTGTCTATAGCTCCGGAATCTGTCTTTTGGATTCAAGTTTGTGAAAATGTTTTTAAAATGACAAAACACACAAATTTACAACTTATCCAATATAAAATTATTCACAGAACATACATTACTCAATATATGATGAAGAAAATGGGACTCTCAGACTCCGACATTTGTCTCCAGTGTTTACAAAACACTACAGACACTTATTTTCATGCTTTATGGTTATGTACTCCGGTTATGTGTTTCTGGACTAAAGTCTTAGAAAAACTTTCCGCTGTCTTGGACTGTAGGATACCGTTCTCTCCAAACTTGTGTTTGCTAGGTGACTTAACAACAATTGACTTACCACATAAACAATTTCAATCTATACTTGTAGCCCTTACTATCGCAAAAAAAACAATTCTTGTTAACTGGAAAAATAAACAAACTTTGAATATCGACCAATGGTCTAACCTCCTCATAAATCATATTTTAATGGAAAAAATATCTGCCTCAAATAAAAACCAAATGTCAAAATTTAAAGAAACATGGTCTACGTATATAGAATTTTTTAACCTAAACTTGGATTTTAATTCTGCCTGTTAGCGAGAGCCACAGCAGCGTTATAACTGGCATTGATGTTTCTGTATTAGGCAATTTGTAACTAATGGTTGTGTTTCCATAGTCAGGAACCCGGCTGCTGCCAGCGGGATCGAGCGGATTCACCTCCGATGGGCACCAGGGGTTGATATTCGGATTCACGGCATGCCAGTGGGTTAATTCTGTGGGTGCTGTCCCCCCTGGCGGGGAGTGGGCGGGTCTGCCCCTCTGTTGGCTGCTGGGTGGCGGCTGCGTCTTGGCCGTTCCCTGGGTCTCTTGGGGGGTGCTGCGGTGCGGGGCTTTCCCTGGTGTCGGGGGCGGCGCCGTTCCGGCGCGGTCCGTCGCTCTGGGCCCGGCGACGCGGTTCGGGGCCTGTGGGCCGCCGGGGTGCCCGGTGGTTCCCTCTCCCCTCCCCCTTCCTCCCCCTTGCTGCCTCTCCCTCCTCGCCTCTCCCCGCCCGTCCTCCGCCTCCCTGTCCCCTCTCCCTCGTCGCCCTTCCTCCTCCTCTCCCCCTCTCCTTGCGTCCCTGCCGCTGCCCCCTGCCCTTCTTGTCGTCCCCTTCCCTCCTCCCTTCCCCTTCCCCGGTACGCCTTCCTTCCCCTCCCCTGGGCCGGGGGCTCCATCCATGGCCCGGGTCTCGGTGCTATGGGGGCCGGCGGGGGTGGCTGGGGTTTGGTGTCGTGCCCGCCCCGCTCCGGTGGGCGTCCTGACACCTCGGGCGGGACCCAGTATCCGGGGGGCGAGCCCTATCGCCCCGCCGGACGGGTCCCATATGCCCGCCGGGGTCCTGGTGGGGTGGGTGGGGGCTTGGTGGGCCGGGGCGCCTCCTGCCCCCGCCCGGTTGGGGGGGGCCCCGCTGGTCACACCTCTTAACTCACTACACTAGGTTTGCACAATACACTTTTATAGACATATAGGGCACATAACACACTTTGGGGGGTGGGGTAGGGTGGAAACACCGTCTTCACCCTACAACTCCCCTCCAATTTTAATACACCACACAACTTGTGGGTGGGGGGGGGGGGGCTTGGGGGCTTGTGGGGGTGCCATCGGTTGGGGGCCGCAGTATAGAGCAGTGCTGCGGTCCCCTGTCCGTGTCGCCACCCGCCCCCCCCCCCCCCCCGCCCTATCTATTTTTTTTAATGCACCACATACACTCAGCAACATGCTTGGGTGGCGGGTGGATCGGAGCGTGGGAATATCATTTCCATCGGCTCCGGTTCACCTGCTCCTAATTTTAATGCACCACACACACACACTTGTATATACACTGGGTGGGGTCACATTCACGGTTTAGGGGTAGAGTTCGCCAGTCCGCGAGCTGGCGGACTCAGTAACAGGGGTTAATTTTCACAAAGAACGCTGGGGTGACGACCGGGGCCTTCCCCCGCTGGGCCTGGGGTTCGGGGGTGTCGGCCGCCCTCCGGTGCCCCCATCTCCCCCTTCTGCCCCCGGTGTTCCGTCCTTCCACACGGCGGGGGGTGGGGTGGGCGCGGCTGCCCTCTCCGCTCCGCTGTCCGGCCCCTCTTCGGCGCCGGTGCCTGGGTGCGGGTGGTCCCCGGGGGCTGGGGGTCGGGGGTTGGGGGGCTGCCGGTTGGTCGGGGTGGGGTCGGGGGGGGGGGGGCGGCTTTGTTGGGGGGGGCGGTGGTGGGGGTTGCGGGGTGGGGGGGTGCTGGGGGTGGGGGGTGTCTGGGGGATTGGGGGCATGGGGGCGGCTGGGGCTGGGTTGGGGTGGGTGGCGGGGGGTGGATGGGGGGCGGGGGGTGGTGGGGGGGGCGGGGGTTGGGGGCCGGTGGGGTGCCTGGTGGGCCTGCAGTGCCCCGTCCTGCTGCGTTGGGCCGGGGGCGCGGGCCGTGTTGGGGCGGGGGGCGCTCCTGCTCCTGGGTTTGCTCTCCGGCCGGTGGCCCTGGTGGGGCCCGGGGGTCGTCCTTTGGCGCTGCCGCGGCCTGGGGGGCCCTGAGGTGTTGCGCTTGCTCTGTTCCGGCGGGGGTCGACGGCTCCCCTCTTTGGTGGAGATTTTCATGCATGCCAGATCCACCACACCAGCATCTACCGAAACTCAGACACAATCTGTTTCCTCCTCAGGTTATTGAATCGGTGGAGGCTGGTGTCTCGGATCTCACGCGGCTTCGTCTGTCCTTCCTTCCTTTTCTCGGTCTCTCCGTTGGTCTCTTGAGGCCTCCCTGACTTTATGTTTTTTGGATTTGTTGGGGTCTGGATGTTTCTTGGGCTGGGGAGGAGTTCTGGTGGGGGGTGTCTGGTCGGTGCTGGATTTCACCTTCCTTGGTTTTCTTCGGTCCCCTCGGGTCTCCTGGTGTTCGATTTAGGTGAACGGTATAAGATTTTTTTTTTTCTAATAGGTTTTCTGGTGAGCTAACAAACACACGCACGCACGCACGCACACACACATACTCACCCACACACACAAAAAAAAAAAAAAAAAAAGGTATGTATGTATGTATGTATATATGTATATATGTATGTATATATGTGTATATATATATATATATATATTTAAAAAAAAAAAAAAAAAAAAAAAGAGCAATGATGATGACATTTCCGAATGAACAATACTGAGCTCTAAAAAAAAAAAAAAAAAAAAAAAAAAAAAAAAAAAAAGTCACGGAAGTTCAATGTGCTCGTTTGAAGCACACATTTTAGAAAGGAGGAGAATGCTAAAGAAGTCGCAGATGGACTTTTTTCATACCTGGTTGGATTGTAGACAGGCCGGGGGTTTGCATATTATTGATAGACAACCCCACTAAAGTGCATTCTCACACTATGGGACCTTTGACTATGGGACCGATTCGTATCGGGATGAATCAGTATTGAATTGATTCATGACTCATGAATCGTGATACAGATCAAATTGCCAGGTATTAGGCAATTCACACCCCCCTACTACGTACTGAATGCGTTATAACGTAAATAACAATGGCGGCGTACGTCCAAATAAAGTTTCTACAAAATGTATTAAACTGGAAATGATTTTTGAAAAATGAATCTCATAGTTATGTTGGTAACAACCAAATAAGTAATATAGAGCAAACTTGTCATTACATTCGGGGTTCCTTTTAAATGTCGAAAAAAATTAACACATAATAGGTGCTATTTAAATTTGGCGGGCAAAATTTTTTCATAAAAAAGCCTTTTTAATTAAGCGATTATTCGTGATTACTCAAAATTTTAAGATGTGCTTAATCTGATTTAAAATGTAATTGTTTGACAGCTCTAATATATATATATATATATATATATATATATATATATATATATATATATATATATAGTAAGTTTCTGGGCTTTTTTGTAGAGGTATTTATAATTATCTCTTGACATTGTAGTATGTTATAATAACTGTACATCTGACGATAGTTTGATCTTTCTAGATTGAATGGGACAGCTGCAGCATGACTTTGAACACACCCTACTAAACCCTGTTCATCACAGTTTTTGGAAAATGCCGTCCTTCAGACTGCTTATGGACCCTCTTGCATGGGTCGATCATCGTTTTTTGAGTGGCACAAGCGATTCAAGGAAGGCAGAGAGTCTGTGAGGTCAATGAGAGGTGTGGGAGGAGTAGGGAAGTCAGAATACCAGAGTTGGAGTATATCACGTACATCTTCCGCATTTTCAGTTCCTCATGAATAATTGTGTGTACAGTTCCCACACTGACATCAGACTGTGTACTTATCGTCTTTATAGACACACGACGGTCCTCATCCATAAATTTACGGATTTCCTCCACCAACTCTGGTGTTCTAACTTCTCTACTCCTCCCACACCTCTCATCATCACTCACATTTGTGCTACTCAAAAACCGATGATCGACCCATGCAAAAGGGTCTTCCAATGTGCCCTCGACCACACTGCATTATCAAAAAACCTCAGCTGTGACAAGCAGGGTAGAGTAGGATGTGTTCAAAGTCCTGCTGCAGCTGTCCCGTTGAACCTAGACAGAATCAAACTGGGTCAGCCATCTCGTCAGATGTACAATTAGAACATACTACAATTTCAAGAGTCTACAATAATTATAAATGCCTTTACAAAAAAAAGTCTGAAAATTTATTGAAGGCACCTCGTATATACAGTATTTACAGTTACATGATATATTATACAGATGATAGAAAACCTATGGACGCATAACATTGGAGTGACATACCGTGAAAGGCTGTCCCTTGTGAAAGGGCATTGGGCCACCACGCTCCTCTGAGCCCCATTGCTGCCCCTGCTTGGTGTTTCGAACCACAACGTTCTCGTTAAAACGTGGATTATAGTGTAGAGCAGTGCCAGCGTGTTGGTTCAGATTGACATCGAATCTGAGATGAAAAACAGGGAAATTTTTCATTTTAATGGACATTGTATGTTATCTCCACATATGACTTCTGGTCATTTGTTTAACAGCCAGATCTAGAACAGAACAGGAGATATAAAATCTATGGATATGGATATATCTATAGACTGGTGCGTCTGTCCATTAAACAATAAAACAAAAAACTGAACATGATATTTGTCAGTTGCATTCTTTTGTAGCCTATAGTGTGGTCAGACTCCACTTTTAGAAGTTCCAAATATATTTGGACGGCAGTCTATGTGTAGTCTATTTTTAGATGATAAGCAATTTAATGTTAACAAATACACATAATAAATAACCATGTGGCCTACTTTCAGAAGAGATCATATCATGTCATATAATTCCAAATCATAGCACAGCATAATAAAATTATATTTTGAAAATTAACCAGATTAGCAGTGCAGCATTTCGAACCAACCAACATTGTAAGGAAATTATGGTCTAGAAGTCGCACAAGAAACATCTTACTGTATTTGTGTGTTTCCCCCCCCCACGCTTTTATATGACAAATAATTATTGTATTTAAATGAGACGACTCATTACATGCACATTAGAAAAAGTGTTATGATTAAGGCTGTCACTTTAATGCGTTAATCTAGATTAATTAATTACACGCAAATTAGTGCGTTAATAAAAATAACGCAATTGATTGCGAGTGGCAAGTCAATGCGCAATTTGGCCCATCAAGGGCGGCAGAGGCGCGCCACTACAGGGTAGCACTACTAGCCACTACGAACATTGACAACAGCAGACATGGACGCGAGTGCAGCACAGCCAGGAGAGCGAGGCAAATTTATATGGACCTATATCTCCCAAAGCCATTATTTTGAAGGTTCTATTATTTTCAATGTACATCTTTCACTTCGCCGGGACCCGCGGGGTTGCGGCGCTGGGCTTCCCTAATTGCTGCCGCAACTGCCATTCATCACGTAGGCTACAAGCTAGATCGCCATGGCGGAACACAATGTCGTGGAGCGATGGCACAGACATTGTTAGAAAGCTGTCGTCGAGACGAGTCCAACGATGCCCTTAGGTACCCCGGTAGGGCATACCGTTCGGGAGATACAGCCGCCCAAAGACCTCCGTGAGACAGATGATTTCAAGGTATAGTAAAGGCTTATATATATATATAAAAAAAAATTGAAAAAGGGCTGCTCGATGTGATGGAGTCATGACGTTTTTGGCAGTACAAGCCTGATAATCGAAATCCCGTCCGCCTCAGAAAAGCAAGAGAGGGATTTTATTAGCTACTTAAAACAGCAAGTAATAACTATATTAGGCTCAAAATGACGGTAGTGCTAGTGGTTAAACGCAAGTTTATTTATAAAAAGAACAAAGCCGGGACTATTAACAAGAACGCAGTGATTTGTACCTTTTGTAAAAAAGAAAAATAGCGTTAGTTGTCTGTTGTCAGATCCTATAACCTAGCTTGAGATGGGGTTTTGATTAGAGTTGATACTGTAGCCCCAGTTCGTCTTTTGGGTTTGAGTTGTTATGACCCAGATATTGTAGCTTTAGATTTTCTTAACCTCTACTTCTAACCTCTAACTTTTCCTGATTACCAGTTTGTTAGTTTAGCTCAAAAACCATCACAGCTATTTATTATCAGTTCATCTCATGCCATCCATACACCGACCACAGCTTGTGAAAGTTTAGATTAAAGTTTGTTCCCCAAAAATTTTAACAAAATTGAAGTTTAGATTATCTTTTAAAATAATGTATGGCCTAATTGGTTTGTTGATGTGCTTGAACGTTTTCTTTTGAATTTCATTTATGAAGCACTTATGAAGCACTCTTCTATCCATTATCATTCCATTAATTAGTCATGCACTACAATTTTGTAATGTCCTGGAATTCAAATTCTTTATTTGGGGACCTTTATTAGATATGAGATTAAAATAGATTGATTAGAATAATTAATTACAAATCCTGTAATTATTATTTTTTTTAATTATCACCTGACAGCATTAGTTATGATATAAAAGTTTATACTCCGGAAAAGATGTAATTTTTGGAAACTTCGAACAAATTGAAAGTGAAACATTCTCCAGAGCAAATTTGATACAGATTCAAAGGGTCCCTGTAATTGTATTCTGTATACTACTTCACATAAGGCATCATTAATCTAGTGCTGTCTAATGATTAAATTTTTTTAACTAATTAATCGCACAATTTTCCATAATTAATCACTATTAATCAAATGTTTCTACTTTTGCTTCTACTTTTTTCTTCAAAGCTTGTAACAGATATTTATTTGAGTAAAATCTTGGAATGAATATCAAATCATCCAATAGAAAGTATATTTAGAATCAAAGCCTTGACTAAAATATTTCTCCTGTGAAATGCAACTGTCCAACAAAACAATCAAAATAGACTCCAACAAACAATTCTCAGAACTTCTTGCTTACATATTATGCCATATCATAACCAGAAAGTACTAGGGGAAAATACCACTATGCCGCTACCCGATTAAGGTAGTGGCGGTGTTGTGCAATCTTTGTTTTTATCAGTGTGTGGGTCAGATTTTTTTTATTTTTTTTTATTAAGTCTTGGTTTTTAAAGTGCTATAATAAATGTATTTACAATTTCACAAATTATATTCTCTGAAAACAATTAATTCAGTGTGAACATGTTCAGCAAAAGTTAATAGTCTGTGCACAATGAATGACATTATATGGTCATTTTTAAATTCATCTTTTACTCGTTCAGAAATTAAGCTTAAAAAATGATGATGCCCAACCTTGTGGCGTTAGGATGAACGGTCCCTTGGATGGTAACGGTCCTTCCAGCCTTGAATCCTCCATTGATGACAGCCTTGTATGGAACAGTCTATACACATATAAGTTAAACAATAGTTAAAACACAATTACAAGCTTAATGAATTCATGTTTCTTTACCCTTATTTAAGGGTAAAACTTTACACTGAACAGAAGCCTTGCATGACTCGAAAGCATACTTTCCCATTTGGATTTATATATATATATATATATATATTAAAGTGACTTTAATACTGTGTGTGCAACAGCACATGTGTGTAAAATAGTTTTAACAGACTCACATAGATTGTGGGACAAAATCCAGGTTGTGAGGGGAATCCAGACTGCGGGGGAAATCCTGGACATGGTGGGAATGCCTGATTCGGATACATTCCATGTGAGGGAAAGCTAGGCACAGGAGGAAAAGTGGGCTGACCGGGAAACGTTGGTTGTCCAGGGAACTGGAGCGAAGCGTAAATAATTATAATTGACACTGTCTTCATAAATGTATGACATTTTTACATCATACTAATCAGTACTGATTGTTACCATAGAGCTAGTGAAGGAAATGGAGGAAATGTCGACTTTTCCAACAATTGAGATGGTATCCACTCGGCAAAATGGA
This sequence comes from Leptonotus elevatus, assembly GCF_054856555.1. Taxonomy (NCBI): domain Eukaryota; kingdom Metazoa; phylum Chordata; class Actinopteri; order Syngnathiformes; family Syngnathidae; genus Leptonotus; species Leptonotus elevatus. Next base: position 2,121,661 of record NC_141245.1, read on the forward strand.
ATACAATGTCTATACTCCATCAAGTGAGCGCCATTGACATTCAGCTAGAGAGATAAAATATGGAATTATGAAGTCAATTGTAATGCAAGTGTAACACAATAAGCGAAGTGTGCATTACATTTTGCGCATGCGTCAAGAAAAAAGCGAGGCTACCAATTAGGGGTGTGAATTGCCTGCCGATTCGATTCCTATCACGATTCATAGGTCACAATTCGATTCGATACCGATTAATCCCGATACAAATCTATAAATTTATTATCGCGATTTTTTTCACTCAAATTTAGAAAATACAAATCAGTAAACTTGTACATGTAAGATCTGTGTGAAAATGTATTTATTTATCTGAAAATTCTGGCTTTTTAATTGAGCCACTGCATTTAACAAACAAAAGTCTGTTTCCTGTTTGAACAGCACTGAAATAAAATATTAAGTCTTAATGTTCATTAATATAACATTCTTCCATGCTTAATGTGTGAATCCTAAACCTAAGTAAGACGTTTTGTTGAATATTTCCATCAAAAATTGATGTTTAAAAATCGATTCGGCCGCATATTGAATCGATTCGAGAATTGCGTGCTGTAATATTGCGATATATTGCCGAATCGATTTTTTCTAACACCCCTACTACCAACTAACCGTCATTTGAATGGCGGAGATTAGAGTGGTGACAGTCTTTGCGTAACTGTACACCTTAAAGCTTGCAAGTCAACCCCCGAAGTCAGTAAACCACATGCTATGCATGTTTAAAATACATTAAATAAAAAACAGCAACTTTCCAGTGGTTGAAATGTTAGAAATCAGAGCTCATTCCATTGGATCCAATTCATTTTCAATGACCGTATGGTAGTTTAGCCTACCCACAATGCACCGTGCAGTCGAGAAGCGCACTTCGCTTATTGCTTATGGGTGGTAAAGAGATTTTAAAATAACAGATCCATGTTTGGTTTATCATTCACTTTCCTCATTCTTTCAAATGTTGAGCCAATATCCCGGCTTGGCACTTTCTCAGAACACGTGCGTTCGATGTAAAAAAATAAATAAAAATCAAAGTCGGAAGTTGCGTTTATTTCTGTTGGCACTGACACACTTGATCACGCTGTTGCTAACTACCCCTCCATCCCTCCCTGAGCCCCTGCAAATGTTTTTAGTCTGCCATTGTCTTTAACTGTATACAGTGTTGAGCCGGGGGTGTGCGGAATGTGCTCGTTGTTCCTGCAGAGCCTCGCTCTGGCATGGACCGTTTATGTCCGTGGTTCTGCGTGCCCACAAACTGTTTCCCTGATGCCTCTTTTCCTTTTGTCCCACCTTCTCGACGACCTGTGCCGACAGACCGTGCTCTTGGTTGCAACTAGGGGTGTGAATTGCCTAGTACCTGGCGATTCGATCCATATCACGATTCATAGGTAACGATTCGATTTGATACCAATTAATCTCGATACGAATCTATAAGCTGATTATTGCATTTTTTTTAAACTCAAATTTAGAAAATACTAATCAGTAAACTTGTACATGTACACATTTGTATGAAAATGTATTATTTGTCTGAAACTTCAGGTTTATAACTGTGAGCCACTGTATTTAACAAACAATCTGTTCCATGTTTGAACAGCATTGAAATAAAAATATTAAGGCTTAATGTTCCATTAATTGTAAAATGTTTCCATGCTTGACGTGTGAACGCTAACCCTAAGTAGGACGTTTTGTTGAATATTTTCATTTAAAAAATTATGTTTAAACATCGATTGAGCCGCATATCGAATCGATTCGAGAATTGCACGCTGTAATATCGCGATATATTGCCGAAACGATTTTTTTTAACACCCCTAGTTGCAACACACAATAATCGGGCAGGGTCTGGTCAGTGTTTGTTCAGATTTGTAGAGTGGCCACTGTCTGAACCAGAACACAGAATGAATTTATCTGGTAATTTGACAGAGCGACCGTCGTGAATGACCAAAAAGTTGCATAGTTTGAGCTGGGTATTGCATCAAAGGCCTCTTTCTTTCTTTGTACACTTGTTTTGCTGAGAGAATATTTTGACCAGATTTGCCAACTTAATGATCAAAATACTAGACCCGGTAGGAATCCCTGGAGACTGTGATGAGCAGGTTGAAGACTGAGCCAGTGGTCAAAGGTGAGTTTTGCTTCCTTTCTTCTGTACCCCAGCGACCATTTTGGAAGGTATTGGTGACAACATAGCCAGGATGACTGTCATACCGTGGGTTAAAATGGAGCGCAATGTCTGCATTTGCGTTGGAGCCACACTGTAAATTCACATGGAACCTAAAAATAACAAAGCATTCCAATTAATATAAACACTCGACAAAGGTTTTACACACTACGTTGTACAACTGTATTTTTATGGGTGAAAATTGCAGATACTGAAATAAGGAGTGGTTTGACCTGTCAGCTCCAGGTTGGACTCGTCCACTGATGGTGATGGATTTGCCCTCCTGTAGACCACCACTGATGGAACCAGTGAAGGGAATTATCTACAAAGGAAAGGACTTATTTTAATAAATTCCAAGCAAGAGCGATTAATTTGCAAAGGGGCCACATGAGAAACTGGAAAGCTTGCTGAGGGCCAAGCCAACATGCCTATCTCAAATTAGAATTAAGAAAAAAAACGTTGTCTTGATTCAGTAAATTCCTTCACGTGTGTATATGTGGTATGTATTGTTATAATTATGAAATAAAAATTTCGACAAGATTATATGTGGTCATTAAAAGTACATCTATCCATCCATTTACAACCGCTTGTTGGGTCGCGGGGGCAGGAAATCCAGACTTCCCTCTCACCAGCCACTTCAACCAGCTCCTTCGGCGGCATCCCAAGGTGTTCCAAGGCCAGCCGAGAGACTTAGTCTCTCCGGCGTGACGTGGGTCGTCCCCAGGGCCTCCCGCCAGTGGGACACCTCAACACCTCTCCAAGGAGAAGTCTAGGAGGGATCCGAACCAGATGCCCGAGCCACCTCAGCTGGCTCCTTTCAACGTGGAGGAGTAGCGGCTCGACTCTAAGTCCCTCCCGGATGGCCGAGCTTCTCACCCTATCTCTAAGGGAGAGCCCGGACACCCTGGAGAAGAAACTCATTTTGGCCGCTTGTATCCGGGATCTTGTTCTTTCGGTCACGACCCACGGCTCGTGACCATAGGTGAGGGTAGGAACATAGATCGACCGGTAAATTGAGAGCTTTGCCTGTTGGCTCAGCTCCTTCTTCACTACAATGGAGTCTGCAGTTAATGTTATAATTTTAAAAGTCGATAGATGTACTTCACCCGTGAACAAGACCCCAAGATACTTGAAGGTCTTGAAGGGGCAATTATAACATTAATTTTGTGCATAATGCACCCAACCAACAACTTGTAGTTGGTCTTAGTCAGGACTCCAAAATATCTAGATAAGTGGGAAGGTATAATATTTTAACAATGATATACACTTTACACACGATGATTTATAATAGGCTACACACAATACGTACAGCATGTGAAAATGTAGACTTTGCATACAGTGTCATGCGGCCAAATCCTCTTGGCCCTCTTTCCTCCACTATGCCAGGGAATAAGTAGGCTACGTTGCTAACATTACGACACCTCTCTTTTGGAAAAATTATTTATAGAGGGGTAGGAGAATTCGCTAAATATAGTGAAAACATATTGTAGTGGTCAACATCGCAGACCTAATTCGTAGCTCTTGCTCACCACCTCACTTGTATTAGACTCCACAAGTGAGCACATTAACAAAAAAAAACTTTGAAAATAAAAGTACCATATATATATATTTTTTTTTTTTTTTTGACTGCATGGTCACTGTGAGAGCCCGTCAGAGACTGTGGGCGACTGGGCGGGCGGGTGTGCCCTTATCTGACACTTGCATATCCTCGTGTTTTGTGTCACCCTGTGTGTGCGTGTGTTTCTGTAGTCTGTTCAAATGGCTCTTTATAGTATTTAAGGTTACCACCCCTGCCCTAGTGTAAATTACATTGTCACCATTGTCATTAAGCAATAATGGCATACCAGTGTTTTTTCATCATATTTAATTATATCCTTTTTCATTACCTGTGGTTTCCGTTTTAAATTTTAAAGTTTAAGTACGGCTATTATAATGGCTAACGAGGTAACAGAAAATTAATAGGAATGATGTTAAATAATTAACTACCAAACTGCAATTGCAAGTCCATTGATTCGATTCTCTTTTAAGTTTTTTTTTTTGCATATTGAGTTAGATCAAATATTAACAGGTATAATAAATGTGAATGTGATGTGTGGAAGGGGGGGGGGCAGAATGTTTTTTTCCCCTGGGACCGTGAAACATTTTTTTTAATGCGTAACGTAATGGTATGCCAACCCCCGTTTCATTTAGAAAAAAAACAACAAACAAACACCGAAATCAGATTTTACTGTCAAACTACGTGCTGATGGCGCACAGACATGCGACTATTTTAAATAAGACTACGACGAGCAGCCGCTAACAGCCACAGTAAGTGACGGGACAAGCAAACTCCAGCCCTCTTGTCTGTACTCAACGAGGAAAGGAAAAGATTGTGTCTCAGAGCAAATAAACAAACAAAAGCAGAATTATCTTACCGGATTATAAAACGGCATGTGTTGATGGAAAGCCATCATCCAAAAAGGTATACAGCGGTGTTTGCGTTTCGTGTAGCTGTGAGAAGTGAGGGACGTTATGCACCGTAACTTTTAATTCCGCTTAAAACTTTCGATTTTGTGTTAAGTGGGCGGGACTGGCTACGTCTTGCAGAGTTTTGTTTTCGGTTAGGAAGGATGTTGAGGTGAGAGACACGTCAAGACAAGACCCCTCCCAAAAAAATTATCGTGTATTATTTACTGGAAGTCGAAAAAGGCTGAATGTGTCATTAACCTCACCAGATCATCTGACAGTTTATTGCCAGTTGTGAAATCAACTTGAGCCTTGTGACCAATGTCTCGTCATTTGAGTGTGTATGGATTCCCCCAACCCCCTTTTTGGTTTTGAGATCGTTTTTAACCTTTTAAAATATTAGTTATTAAAGCAAAAAGTACGAAATAAGACCCACACAAGTTGTGATCAGAGGCCAACCACCCACAATTAATCACATTTGCAAAAATGTCACACAAGGCATGCATGCCAAAGGCCGAATTATGCTGCATGGTTCAAGTGACAGAAGTCTGATTTGGAATCACGCACTTGTACCTGAAGTGTAACCTCCCCAGCCATATATATATATATATATATATATATATATATATATATATATATATATATATATTTTTTTTTTTATTTTTTTTTTGTGCACTCACACACATATATGGTCTCCCAGGTGGGGAAGCAAACTCTCGCCAACTTGCCCCAAAGGTAAGTGACGGTAACCACTACACCACCCAGAGTAGCCAGATTGATATTAAGAATTATTTTTATTTTTTTCCCCACTCACACGAACATGGTCTCCCAGGTGGGGAAGCGAACCCACGGCAAACTGCATCAAAGGCAAGAGACGGTTCCACTCCGCCACCTGGAGCCCAGTCAGATTTATTTTTATTTTTATTTTTTTCCCCACTCACAATCATGCACACAGACAAACATAGTCTACCAGGCGGGGAAGCGAACCCACGGCAAGCTGCATCGTAGGTAAGTAACGGTTCCACTCCGCCACCTGGAGCCCAGCAAGATTGATAATGGACTCTTGCACAAATAACTGTGACGTATTTCCCGGAAAATCTCTTAACGCACCGCCTTTTCCGGTAATGCCATCGCCGTTCGTTTTTCTTCAGAGAACCTCGACCAGTTGTCAGCATTTTGGAGTATTTTTTCGTATATATTTTTTAATGAGTGTGGTTGCGTGCATTTGTCAAGGCATCGAAGAAGAGGAGAGATAACAGTACGCCGAGTGATTACTGCTGTGTGCCCACATAGACAGGTTAGAACTCTGCCTTGTTTTTTTTCTCTTATGCTGACCACCGGAGACAGTTTGTTGTAACTTGTTAACATTTGCAGGGATAACTGTAGCTGTCGACCACACAGGGGCGCCGTTTGTTAACAACAGAGCTGTATTTTGATGCTTAAACTTTGATGTGTTGTTACTCTGTTTACAAAATTATCTAACGTTTCTGTCTTTTTGGCGTTTTGACTTTTCATGTGCCTGTATGTATATTATTCCAATTCTGCCATTTTATTGTATTAAAAACATGAAAATATTTATATGAGTCATTCTTGCACCGCTGACAACGCTGTTGGATTTCCAAAGCAACCACTTTTCAGCAAGGTATTAAGAGAAATGTCACCATGTGCTGACATAAAAATAAAATAAGAAATAAAATAAAATAAACAGTAGAGGCATTACATCTGCTTCAAAATATTGACCCGGCAGAGATCGTCTGATCCCGTCGACGAAGTGGAGAAGACTTGGACGAAGAGGAGGCTTGTTGTTGTTGAGAGTTGTTGTTGTTGGCTGGTTGATTTATTTAACATATTAGCATTACTCCAGTAGTCCCGGGAGAGGAGCTACAATACACCATTTACATTTACATGAAAAAATGTAATAAACAAAATAGCTTTAGTAGCTACTCAAACGGCTTTGACTTTGTGATCGAATATTTTATTAAATTGTAATAATTACGATTAATTAATCATTTAGGGATGTCCTAACAACCAAATTTAGACTTTTTGGTTCACTTTTCAACCAAATTTAGACGTCTTTTGGACGGACACCAGTGACGTCTTTTCAACGTCTTTTCAACCAATTTTTGCTGGGTTGGGCAGCAGTTACCAAATAGCCTCCAAAGGTTTTTTCAACTGAGAGAAAACAAACATCATCTCTTTTTTATGTGTAAAAAAAAACCAACCAGTTAGAATTCATATGAAGATTTGCTGTGTCTCAGACAGTGAAAGGAGTTACACTATGGAACAGCTGCAATGAGGATTCGTATAGAAAATGAACTTTCCCAACACTGATTATTTGCTATAACCTCATCAATGCTTCAAGGAGAATTTAAGTGCTACATTTTGACAAGGAATAAGAGTGTGACAATACAAGTCGTTTTACTTCTTCCGACACTATATAAAAAGCAGTCTATTTACCATTTACCCTTTTTGAATTTAATCTTGTTTTGAAATTGAGTACTGGTAGAACGAAAATGCTGTTGCAGCTAAAATTTTATTTCATCTTGTTGTATATGTACACCAGGCGGCCCACCAGGAAAGTTCCCAGTCCTACCAATGGGCCAGACCAGGCCTGTCTGGTGGCATTATTCCAGATTAATCTTAAATTTGACAATAGAACACAAACTAAAAAATCAGCCTTTCCATCTGTTTAATTGTGGGCTTCCTCTTTGGGAAGCTGGAGCTTAAACTAATGTTTAACTAGCTGGATGCACATTTGCAGTAATAAGCTTAAGAGAAGCTTCTGAGTCCAAAGATCAACTTTAATGTATTCAATTATTAATACAAAAGGTCATGACATTTTGCACAAATCCTCTGTAAATCCCCATCTCCCCAAAACGCAAAAAACAAACATACAGTACATCTCAAAACATACTTTAAAATAGATATACATGCATTTTTTTTTCGCAATTAAAAACTGTACCCAGGTTTCCGAATAACTTAATGCTTTCATTAAAAAAAAAAAATAATCCCAAGGATGGAGAAATTAGGCACACTTTCATCCCCTGCTTTTAGCATAAATACACGTTTTAGAGGCAGTCTAGTCTCACGTAAGTAAGCGATTCTACTGTGTGACAGTGTTGGCAACTTTTTTTGCTATATTTACCAAGAATGCCAACCCCTCTAGTGACTCTTTTTCCAAAAAATGACTAGGTCAACAAATTGTTACTGTCGGGCATAAACCTCTAATGTCCAAATGTGGTCATTTTCATATTACAAATCGATACTACTAGTGGGTCGCCACGTGGGTCTCTTATTATTTTTTTTATCATTATTATTATTATTTATCTTATTTTATTTTTTTTTTACAAATTTGTGTTAGTCTAAAGTGTTGAAAATGCCTGGCTCTTTGACGATTCATTGTTAATGGCTCAACAATTTATTTATGTTTTAGCTTCCTGAAAGCAATCATTTAGACATGTGAGGATTCCACCCAATTCTAACAAAATGTCATAGATGTCAAGAGCCGAATTGTATTTGTCAATTAAGTATGGGTATCTATCTGTGTTTGTGGTGCATGTAGCGGACAAGTGGACACACTGACAAAGACGGATACCCCATTTGCACACAAGCAAATGAAACATCAATTTTCCATAATATGTCCTCTTTAAGGTATTTTGAAAATCAAATTGGAATAATAAATATATTTAAACAGCAGCTCAGCTTTTCTTTGTATATACATATGTACATATACACTGTTAGCCATGCCAACCATCAACTTCAATGTCATTAGCCCTACTTAAGCCAACAATGGAAGAGGAACTAAAGCCAATAAGCTGAATCCAGCAGCCTCTGAGCGTGATATTTAAAAGAGGAAACTGTCCAATTGTGGTGAGGGAAAAAGAAGAATCAATGGCAGGTTACACGAGGAGCTACTAATCAGGTAAAGACATAAAAGATCAGATTTTGAATTGCAGATGGTGTGACATCTTAATTTTTATTACATTTTAAATGTATTGTACATATTATTATAAACAGATTTTTCTACATCCTGCATGCTCCAACTATGCCCCAGACTGCACCTATCAGCCTGTATCTTCCCGGGGCGAACACTCCAGTTTCTTGGGGATGGGGAGGGGTGGAGGCTGACATCATGCTCGTCACCGTGGACATTTAGTGTTAGCATTCAACACAATTGGGATCGAAACTGAAACAAAACAAAACAAGAGGTTGACTTTGAGCACCGCCCAAACTCCAGCTCAGACTTAAAAAAAAACGGTGAATGTGCGTGGGTGTGGTTGGGTGGAAGAGTTTATTCCAGTGCACGTACTCTCACAATTTAACAGAGTGCAGTTACATTTTAGGCCAGAGGTGGCAGTCACGTATAAAAAAGTGACAAAGCACCTTTAAGGGGAAAATCAATTTACACGCTGCTGTAGATATTCTGACAGCTGATCTAGATGTATATTGTTATTTTTTCCATTAACTGTATTGACAGTCTTTCAAAGGACTCTTGGATACCAAGATAATAGAGTAACCAACTGCACATAAAAAAAGCACACACAAAAATTCTTTATGGGCATAATGTTATATTGAATTGAATTTCTGAAACAATGTAAATTTCATGTTACTAATGTCAAGATGTTAAAGATGTGTGTTTTCAAAAGAAATGGAACTATTTATTTGATGTTAGACATTTATTTTAGAGGTGGTCTTTATTACGTATCAACAGTAATAACAATATAATTGTTTAACCCCCTTTTTCCTAGAAAATGCATTTTGTGGGGAAAAAAAATGTTTTTTTTGTTATTTTTATTTTATTTATTTTTTTACAAAATCCACTATAGTTTTAAATTGTTATATAATTTTGCTCTGGGGTGGGGGGGGGGGATTTAACACGCTTAGTGTAAATCTAACACTGCCGATTTTGTTGTGGAGTAGCGCGAATGATAAATTGTAGCCCGCTCCATTATGAAAGTTGCCCATCCCTAATATAAACAGTTTTATGTTGATTGTCAGATAGGAAGGTGATGCTGATGAATCTATGCGCTACCCCATGAGAGGAAACGAGAGAATATATACAGTACAGTAAACAAAGGGAAGTGTTAAACAGAGGTATATACAGTAAAATTAATGACGAGAAATATTGGGATTGTAAATCATGAATACCATAGCAGGGAGAATTCTAACTTCTGAAAGGCACAACCTTAGCAGTCACAGTAAAAAAAAAAGAGTCACTTCCTGTACATTATTAATACAGTACATTGCAATACAGCTTCATCATCATTCTGATTTACAAAATCACATTATCCCTGTGGCAGTTCACGTCCTCCTATTTCAAACTCCCTTTTGATCGATCACTGTGAGTGAAGTTGTTGACTGTTGGTTGGGCTCCCATTTTCTATGATACATACTCAGGGTACTTCTAGAAGTGTCCAGGGTGGGACAGCCGGCGGTTCAATTTCGGCAGCCTGTCCAACATACCAGCCAGCTGGGTGAAGGTGGGCCTGTCGTCTCTTTCAAAAGACCAGCAAGCAGAAAGGATCTCCTGTTGTGGCAAATATTTGATACATGCCAACATTAGTTGTTTCAAATTGATAGATACACGGACCTTTCACCCACTCAACTATGGCTGTTTGCGTCAGCATGAAGCAATCACCGTGACATGACAAGTATCATGAACTGGATCCCAATTGCGAAACAATTTTGAAGAGTTTTCTTTGATCTACATTTGAGCTGGAGGGTCAATAATGTCCATTTAAGGGCAGGATTATAAACATATTTATCTCTATCTGTCACCACACTGGATTATTACCAAACAGATAATGATAAATCAATTACTGTATCTTAAAAATTAGATTCAGTGTATTAGAGGAAGTGCCTTTGGCAGCTCAAGGTCCCTATAGAGCCTCAAAGAGTGCATGCTCACGACTATGGAGGACCAAAACTGTAAATAAAAAATAGATTCAAAAATAAAAATAAATATAAAAATAAATGTTGAAATAAATATAAAAATAAATGTTGAAATAAATACAAAAATAAATATATAAATATAATTAAATATCAAACAATAAATAAAAACGCTCTGCTTTCACATTTATTTATTTCATGCTGCAGACGCTGTCAAATCGAAATGTTCAAATTCAAATGAGGGGGCCCAACCCAAGACACGCTTAGTACCGCCCCCTCATTTGAATAACATTTTAAACTGACAGAGGGTCTGCAGCATGAAAAAAAAATTGGAGAGCAGAGCGTTTTTATTTATTGATTGATGTTTAATTCAATTTATATATTTATTTTATTTATTTATTTTGACATTTATTTTAATTTTAATTTTTTTTTTGAATCTCGGTTTTTATGTTAGTATTTATCTTGACTTTTATTTATTTATTTATTGATATATATTTTTTATTTCCATTGATATTTATCCATTTTTATTTTCACTTTTATTCATTTATTTTTGATTTTAGCAGTTTTGGTCCTCCATACACGACATCAGGTATTGCAGAGCAAGAACACATTTGAAAAGATTAGCTTTATAATGCAGGACTGTGACTCGCCAAGTTGAGCTAATTGATAAAGAATTAATAAGCCAGCTAAACAAAAAAGCGGAGTCATTTCCATCACATTCCTTGGCACTGAACGAAAACGACGACACCACTCAGTGCACACACATGCAAATTCTTGAAAGTCAGAGGTGGCAAATCCAGGTCCATAAAGTAAAAACCCTGCCACAGTTTGGCTTTAGCCCCTTGTGCTAGGAGCTAGAGAGCTTGCTAGCTAGTACTTGGTGCTAGAGCCAAACTGTGGCAGGGTTACTACTTTCTGGACCTGAATTTGCCACCTCTGCTGAAAGACCAGATCCTGGATACGAACCAACGACCTCTGAACTTTGAGGAACATGTGGCTAACCAGTCAGCCGCTGTTCCACCCAATCATATATGTCGTTCAGCTACTGTCTAATGTAGGGTGACCAGATATTCTAAATTAAAAAACAGGATACTATAGTTTCGCTGAATATCAAATATGTTTTACAATAGATTCTCACCAGGAACCATTTATAACATATTTAATCGCTGGTTCTGAATGTTTGAAGGATCATTGAACACACCCTGAGTCAAGTGCCAAACCAGAGTGAGTACAGTATGTGCTTTCTTTTTTAAATAGTGATTTTTTAGCTATACTGCCTGGTCTCTCACTTCTGCATAGCAACTGCCTCAGCCAATCATCTCTCTTACTTTTGAGCTCAACTCACCCCCTTTTCTTCTTGGTGTACTCAAGGCTTGGCCTATGTACGGGCGGCCATCTTGGCCAATTGATTAGGTACGCCCAGGATTCTCGCCACTCCGCTCGCTCAGGGCGGTGGCCATCTTGGCCAATTAATTAGGTAAACCAAGGACTCTCTCCCCCTCGCCCACCCAGGTCGGCGGCCATCTTGGCCAATTAATTAGGTACGCCCAGGATTCTCGCCACTCCGCTCGCCCAGGGCGGCGGCCATCTTGGCCAATTGATTAGGTACGCCAAGGACTCTCTCCCCCTCGCCACCTGGGTCGGCGGCCATCTTGGCCATTTGACTGCTACTAAAATTACTACAACTACAAGTACTACTAATACTACTACTACTACTACTACTAGTAGTAGTACTTGCGACTACTACAAGTACTTGCTACTACTATACTACTACTACTATTGCTACAAGTATTGCGTCTTTCCACCTTGCAAGAGTCAGCAGGCCCATTCAAAATTTCCGCGGAAATTTTTCTAGTTTTTATTTATTATTAATTCAAAATATTGGGATGTATATATGTTAATTTATGTATATACTGTATATATAGTATTTATGTTTATACTGTAAGTGCTTTCACATTGCTTGCCATATTTTTGAAGTACTGTATTTGACTGCATTTGATGTCCTCTGTTTTAAATATTGGCAATACAGTGGCACTCCAATGACTCAACGTAACGTTGCTTGAGTGTGCGTGCATGTCTCTGCTCTTCTCCATTCTGCTCCCAATTAGCCGAATGCGTAATCAAATACTACAAACTGGGAACAAAATAATTCACGCTCCACTTATTTTTAAGGGAAGTGTCAAAAATGCGTCACAACCTGTGTCTGTTGCTCTGTCAGTCGTCTGAGCTTTTTCTATGCATAACTGTGATTTCCTACTGTGTGCCTGTTCTTGAACGCACCTTGAGTTCACTGCAGGAATGATTGCTGCTTTTTCTTCTGCTTCTCCGTGAAAAACATTTGCTCTTGTTACAAAACGTTTCTAAAACTGAAAATTGAATACCACACGTGTGTTCTTCATGTGCTTATTGAAAACATGCGTAGGCAATGCCAATGCTGTCGCGTGGCTTCCACTCTGCTTGTGCACTCCCGTGGAGCCTTAATTAGCGCGTCATACTTCTCAACGATGAGTGGACGCCAACACACTGAAAGAGGCGTGTCGCTTACTTAAGGCGTTTTCCGCATATTGGTAGACAGGCGGCCATGCGTGTATGTGTACCTGCCTTTAAAACAGTTGGCGGGCTGTCTTGTATTAATTTTTTTAAGTACCGGTACTAAGAAAAAATTATACCGAGCCGTTTTTGACGGCAAAACATTAAGGTACGGTACTGGTACCGGTATCCCGTGCAACACTAGTCTGACTACATTTCCCATGATTGTTAGACACAGAAGCAGAAAGTAGTTCGCAAACATGACTGTGAAAGTAAATAGGATAGAATTTAACTGTTTCTTTTTAATTGGTGTATCGTACTATTGTATGAATCGCTATGACTTATTGTGTGATCGACATACACATGGCGCACACAACTGGCTTGCCGAAAAGAAAAGAAAAACGAGACGCCGGGATAGCACCTGTAAGAGTAAGACAAAACAATGGGACTGGCAAAAGCTGACGGACTCGGGACACAAGTCTTGAACCTGGCCGGGATTGTCTATGTTAAAGGGGAAGTTAACCCCAAAACATTTCTTGACAACAATATGCAGCCCCACTAGTCTAAATACAATATTCTGTTAGAATTGCATTAGTTATCAGAGGTGAGTCCTGAGCAACTGTGATGTCATCTTCAGTCGACAGCAAGTGGCAAAATTGAGATGGATAAAAACGGCTGGATTTTTCTGTATAACTCATATTCCACAAATGTAATTTTAATCAGAATGTCATGTTTAGACTAGTGAGGTCACATATAACATATTATTGTCAAGAAATGTTTAAGGTTGACTTCCCCTTTAAATCGGGATGTCATTAGTCACATTAGTCTGTTTGGTCCATGTAATGCCCAACATTCTAGTGTCTCATATTTTCAATGTGAGCACACCCTTAAGAAAGTGCATATTGCCTCAACTTCATCGAACAGTTGAATAGATGTCAATTAACAGAAGGCTAATGCTGATAATAATGTTACTTAAAGGTGTATTCAAGGATCTTTTTTCACTGCGTTTTCCGGGTGGATCATCTTAACGATTGGTTCTTGATCCTGTCAATCAATCTGACGTAATGACGCCGTGCATGCTCATTCCTAGCTGTGCATGCACTTGGAGGGTTTGTAGCATGTAACCGCTCAGCCATTCATCGTTGTAGCTCCACCGATTCCTTGCATAGGCCGACTATGAAAATGGCTGAGAGCCGCAAGAGGACATCCGTCTATGAAGCAAAGCCGGCTGCAGAGACTGATGAAAATGAAGATGAGCTTACTTGTTCCCGACATTTGATAGGCGTTTCCCTCGGACACATGCGCATTTTTTTAAAAGAGACAAAGGGACGTTTGGCTTCTTCTTTTCAAGAAAATCCTTTAATACACCTTTAAAGCTAATCTGCTAACAATGAAGCTCTGCTTAGCTGTTGGCTTTGACGTAGTGTTCACCTCACCTAGCTTCCAAGCAAGTGGGGGCGCTATTACAGTATGTAAATTTATAAATTAACGGCTTGCTTACTGACACATTTTCAGAAATAGGCAGCTTTGTTTTGCTTGTGTAGAGACTCAAATACAGCTGTATACAAGCAGAAAGAAAAATATCACTAAAACTCTATTCTAAAACAACGTCATCTTTTTCCAGTTTAAGCTATAGACTTACCGCAACTTCCTTGCCCAGGTTGGCATCTTCCAGCACCTTCTTTATGCCCTCACTGCTACCCACCAGCCAAATTTTAGCTTCCACGGGATGTTTGGTGATTGGCCAATCTCTAAATTGCAGCTCATACCAGATTGTACTGAAAAGAAGACATTATCAAGACAAATCAAATAACAACAAAAATGTCTGTGTAATCTATAGAAAAAGGACTGTCCTGGCCTCCTTGTTTTAAGCCGAGAATAATCATTGTGTGGATTTTAATAGAATGCTTGATTTAGACACATGGCTGATGTGTGCAATATGTTATGCAGTTTAACCAATCTGAAATTGTGCAGAAATGTTAATCTCAAGAAAAGATACCGTATTTGTAATTGTGGATTTGCTTTCAGGCTCAGAACGAATCTGCATTCGTCACAAACATTTAGAATACTGAAAATGTTGCTGTTAACTAGTGCTGCCAAAGTGTTAATTAGTCACAAAAAAATATCGCATTAATCATGTAATGAGGTAGATTAATCACACTTTTAATTTTGACCAAGATGATCCTTTACTCAGTGTTTCTCAATCGCGGTTCTTGAGTACCCCTATCCAGCCTGTTTTCCATGTCTCCCACAGCCAACACAGGTGTTTCAAATATCAGCTAATCAGAAAGCTCTGCACGAAGCCTAATAAAGATCATAAACTGTGTTAGCTGAGGGAGACATGGAAAACAGGCTGGATAGGGGGTACTCAAGGACCAGGGTTGTGAACCACTGCTTTAGCGGACAGCGGATGGTTATGTTAAAGGTAGCACAGACTGTGTTTGAGCAATACACAATGTGTATGACATTCAGAATATTTGTTTATGTTAAACTATTGGGGTCATTTTCCCCCCATTTTAAACCATGTAAGTAATTAACTGATTAGAAAAAGAGGAGGATGAGCGTGTGCAGTGGATAATTATTTTGTGAAGATGTCCTCATAACATTACACGTTGAAATAATCAACACAGGTGCTCTTTAAATTTGGCGGCCCAAAAATGTTGATTAAAAAAAAAAGCTTTTTTTAATTAAGCTATTAATCTTGATTAATTAAAATTCTAAGATGTGATTAATCTGAATAAAAAATGTAATCGCTTGACAGCTCTACTATTAACACAGGTCTCGCTTTTTATGTAAAAATTTGTAACAAATTGACAACATTCAATACCCAAAAGCATAAACATCAGCAGCTTTCGAGAAAGGCAGCCGGTCTTCAGCAACCTCTGGACTCATCATGCGAACAATCTCCGGTGACAGGTAATTGATCCACCCTCGGGGTATCATCAACACACTCTTTCTTCTATTCACACAAACAAAGGATATCGATAATAGCAGAGACACAAACTGTACACATTGGTTTCAAGAGTTTCATCTTACCTGCCTTCTTGTACTACACCGGCCATTCCAAACAGACCAAAATCTGTTATAACTACTCTCTTGGAATCATAGAAAACATTCTTCGACTTTAGATCTGTGTGAACGATGCCTTTGGCATGCAGATAGCCCATTCCCTTTGGGAGAGATAAATATAGAAATAATGCATAACAGTTTGAGACTCTCAAATGTCGGCCTCATTTTCGAAGAAAACAAACAAACAAAAAAACTCCACAATCTTATGTTTAAATTCAATCTTATATATTTACTTCATACAAGCCCCGATTCCAATTAACTTGGGACATTGTGTAAAATATAAATAAAAACAGAATACAATGATTTGCAAATGATTACAAATGATGATCAATCTACAGTATATTCAATTGAATACATAATGTTCAAGCTCATACACTTTTTTTTGTTTTTGCAAAAGCTCATTTTGAATACGATGTCTGCAATTCCTTCTACTTAAGCTAAAACAGTGTCATGTTTACCTCCACGTGACGTTACATCAGCCAGGGCTGTCAACTTTTGACCAAACCTTGGCATGAGACATCGGTTGGTCCCAAGGCAGTGGGTGATGATAAAAAACGATTGAAACCCCATTAAAATTGTAATCCCATGATGATGAAATAATAATATTAATAAGTTTGAACATTAAATATCTTGTCTTTATGATGTATTAAAATGAAAGTAGGTATATTTAAGTTGAAAAGGATTTGCAAATCATTGTATTCTGTTTTTATTTCCATTTTGCACAATTTCCCAACGTCATTGGAATTGGGGTTTGTCACTATCCATTCTGTATGGATGCTTCTTACCTTTACAATTTCTTGTGCAATCTGTCTGGTGTTATTTATATCCAGCAAATGACCCCTTTCTCTAACAAAAGAGTATAAAGGCACCCCTTTACAGAAACTGCAAAGCAAACGAGCAGAATTGTCAAAGAAATGTTCCACTCAGAAATGATAACTTGTTGTGTGTGTGTGTGGGGGGGTGTGTGTGTGTGTGTGTGTGTGTGTGTGTGTTTGTGTATAGGCTTAAGACAAAATCAAATGTAAACCACCTCAGTGAGTTCTACCTGGTGACAATAGCAAGGTGGGGCGGTGCCATGCAGGCGCCCATGAACAGGATGACGTTTTCATGTCTGGTTTGCCTGTAGTTCATCACCTCCTTCTTAAAAAGCTTTAGATGCTCCTGGTTATTGCCGTCGACCTCCACAAGGCGAATGGCTACCTCGCCGTGCCAGCGACCCCTGAACACTTTCCCCCAACGACCCTGAAGAGTCATTCACAATATTGCATCAAAAATGAAAGAATACTTTATGGATGGACAAGATTTAAAATATATATACAGCCTCATCAAAGTTGTAACATAAAGAGAGTACCAATCGAAATGTGTGTATTTTTTTAGCACTTAAAAAAACAACAATGGATTATCTCAAAATTAGAGCCAATTAAAAAAAAAATTCAGCCACATCAAAATACCATAAGACCATTCAAACTTTCATGGCACCAAAATGTGTGTTGAGCAGATTAATCTTTTGCATCCCTGCGTGCCACTTTTTACTTTAAATTCAAGTAAAGAGTATCGATTTCTTCACCTTTCCTACAAGCTCTCCAAGCTGCAGCTCCTCATATGGGATGTCCCATTCCTGCAGGTAGACGCTGGTCTGACTGGCTTTACGGTTGATGCCTGCCCTCCAGCGGCCAACGGTGCTACGGCGACAGCTAGAAGAGGGCAGTTCTTCCAGCCCGTCTTCATCAAAGTCCTCTTTAGAGAAGTTTTTGCCTTTGGCATCCCCACCTGGATGATCCTCCTCTGCTTTCTGATCATTTAAGAACAGTGTGAAATTCATTAAGATAAAAGTGAATAGTGAATATAGTCAGCGAAGATGAATTTCACCATGGGGACCAATACATCGAATTGAATCTAATCTGGCTTCAATGGAAGAGAAGTAAACTCAATATATCATTTTAAAACAGGACTACAACACTTTGCTTCACGTAAATTTAATGTACATTCAGTTTGTCAATGGTTTCTGTTTGAGTGTCCTGTGTTATTGAACTTTGTAACCTGAACATGCAGCACGTGAAGTGCTTTTGGACTCCAATATGTTGCGCACACTCTGCCTCCAGTATTACATCAAATTGTATGTTTGACTGTGAACAACTTGCACAAGGTTTAAAAGGAGCATTTGATTGTGAGTTCAAAGTCTGCCTGTACAAACCTGGTCTTGCTCAGGTGCTTTTACTTGCGTCTCAGTAATGGCTGTCTGTGATACTCTAAGAAAAGGATTCATTCATTAAAACAGTCATTTATAAAGCACACAAATTCCGCTGTAGAGTTTTACCCAGAGTCGTTGGAGCTGTCAGATTGTTGACTGTCAGTATTTTTGGAATCAGGAATGTCTGTTGGCGGGAGCAACAGGAATAACTTTAGAATACTTCTTTATTTCTCTGATATAGCTCATAATTATAGTAATTTCTGGACTGCAAAGCGCACCTGATTAAAAGCTGCAACAGCTAAATTTAGCCATATAAACAAATATGAACATAGCGTATATTGGCTGCCTTGCTTAATAGCTGTGGGTCTCCACATTATACCATGAGATATTTTCAAAAAAAAAGGTCAGTCACACAGATGAATCCCCATAAATCAACCAGGAAATTAATTTTAATAAAAAAAAAGGAAGGTTTTGAGTGCGCTTCTACCGTCTGTGGCAGACGAAGACAGACAGGAGCTAAAAACAACACTCTAAAAGATGGATTGCTTAAAAAAAAAACTACCATTCTAGTAGGTTAAGCTCATATTGGCTTGATTAACCAATATTTTGGTCAGACATTGACCATTTTGGGTGGTTACGGGCATACCAATTTTATTGGTTAGCCAAACAACCAATTAAATTAGTTACAATACAAAGTATGTCTAGATAGATCCATTGGAAATATATTTATTGTATCAATTTATCGTATTCTAAATGTATTTATTAATTATTGTGATTACAATATATAAATATAGTGTTTCAAAATGGAAATGTGTGTGTGTAGATAGATCATGAGGTGGCCTAGTGGTAGAGTGTTTAACCTGAGACTGGTAGGTTGTGGGTTCGATCCCTCGCTGGGTCATACCAAAGACTATAAAAATGGGACCCATTTGCCTCCCTGCTTGACACTGAGCATTATAGGTTGGAATTGGGGGGTTAGATCACTAAATGATTCCTGAGTGCGGCCCTTGCTGCTGCTCATCGCTCCCTCAGAGGATGGGTCAAATGCGGAGAACAAATTTCGCCCCACTTAATTGGCTGTGACAATCAGTGGTATGTTTTTTTTGTCACGGGATTCCCCCAAAAATGTCAGCCTCAAACACATATTAACCAATATCTTGGTCAGAATGACCAATTTGTATGGGTTGGCCCAATCACCAATATATATTGGTTGAAAACACCGACCATTCTTTTGTTTTAACCAAACAGACACATAACTACCAGCTAGATTGGTCAAATTTAACCTTTTTTGTTATTGTAAATTTGACCAATCTGTTTTTAGGGTGAAGCCAATTAATGTGCTTACACAAACATGGCCTATTCTGCCTCAAAAATATGATCATTTTGGTACATTTGTCAGATCAGAATTGAAATTTGCAAAACATCCTGGCTTTCCTGCAAAAGGCAATTTATTTCTCAAAATCCTTAGTCCATCTCTCAAACACAGAGCAAAATTCACATTTCACTTTTACTGTTTGCACTGTAATTTCTTGACAACCATCTCATTGTGATACAGAAAGGTAAACACAGCACTGCATAGTACAAAGAAGAAGAAAAAATTTGATCATGAGCCACAAACTCTTATCAGAACAATTACCTTCACATGCTAATGCATGTAAAAAGGTATACAAAATGGACAAGAGAGAAATATTACATATATATATATATATATATGTGAAAGATTAGCTTTAGGCATGTTTTGTGAATGAATGCGTCCACAGTGGGCTGACCTGGGAAGTGGAAGTTGTCATCATGGGCACCGTGTGGAGATGTGTTGAGTGGCGGCGTGGCACTGACACTGGGTGGGTTGCTCAGTTGGGAACGTGCTGGAGAGGAAGGTGTAGAGGAGGTGGCTGATGATGGATTACTACTGGAATCCACCTGCACAGGACGCTCCTGTGTGAAATGGATGTAGAAGGATGGATGGATGGAAGATCAGAAATTCTAGTGCAGCAAAACTTGTACATACCCTTTTTGTTAATGCCTTTGGTAACGTGCCAAACTGCAGTGGGATCCTTGCTTTGTGATCAATACGATTATTGATATCAGATGGCACCGATTCTGCCCTCCGCATCTTTGGTACTACAAATCAAATCAAAACATTGACATTATGAATGTTCAGCTTGCATTGTAACTCAAACTTAACCTATCCTCAATCATGTCACAAATTCAACTGACGTTGCAGCAGATGTTCCATACATTGTGACGTATGGACAGGCTTGAGGAGTAATAAAAAAACATGTACCCCCGTTACGTAATTAGATTAAAACATTTTTTAAACTGTATTCTGTTACAGTTACAGGAAAAAACATGTAATCAGATTACAGGTACATTTATTAAAAATTGGGATTATTTTGATAATCCTACAATGAGAGCGAGCGAGAAAGAGAGAGCAAGAGAGAGAGAGCGGGCAAGAAAGAGAGAGAGCTAGAGAGTAACTAACACATTTTTTTAGCAGGTAACTTGTAACTGTAACGGAATACATTTTAAAAGTAACCCTCCCAACCCTGTGTATTGAGCATGTTTTGGTTTTTTTGTACTGGCAAATTGTAAGTTTAAGAAGTGAATGTATTTCCCTGATCGTGATCATTGCTTACATGTGAGAAATGATATCCGACAAGACGGAGCATCTTTGGTACATTTGTTGTGGCATTTTAATCTGTAGAGAGAAAAATGAAAATATGTGACAAAATCATCATACTTAAAGAGATTGAATACTGAGGTGCCTTACTTGCAGTGTTTACACTTTACACCAAAAATCATGTTCTTGCCACACACTTGACATATCTGAGAGAGCCATGATTTTGTTGAAAACCTGAAAGAACAGAAAAGGAAATGAAGAAAGACATTTTGTCTTGAAAAACACACATATGCTGTCCACACTGCTTCACTGGATCACCAGTCAATGGACTCCATGCATGCATCATTTCCTCATTTAGGGTAAGGAGGCGTGCTAACTTCCGGTCACTAGTCTAACACATAGCGATACCATCAAACTCTTTCAAATATACTCACAGTTGCTGAAATAATGTCAAGCCACCGTAACATATGGCTTTCGTAATTATTCAAATTATCTAAATTACACATATCTGATTTATGAGCATGAACATGTACTTGCTGTTTCGCATTACATGCAGGTCATGCACGGCTTATTTTGATACGTTCAATTCCACTTTGTTTATAGAGCATGAAAAGAATCACAAAATAGAATAGAAAGCCTTTATTGTCACGTTCCATGGCGCAGATGCAACAAAATTGAGCTTATGAAAACATAAAAGACACCCAATAATAAAATAATAATGACAAGCATAACGTCGCTGCTATGTGAAAAACATTTATGTCCAATTTTTTCATTTTTTTAAATTATTTTTTTTAACATTTTTACGTTTTTGGGATGAAACTGAATGCAGACATTCCAAAAACGTAGATACACAAATAATTCATTGGAGAAGGCAAAGATTTTCTTGTAACGAAAAAGGCCCAACCTCTCTGCTGCTCTCATCTTAAAATGCAAATTAAAAAAAATATATAATTCATATTTTCATATTCTGCATACTGTAAATGGCATGCAGGGTAGAAATTATGATAATTATGAGAATATAATGGCCAACCAGTTAGCACGCCTGCCTCACAGTTCAGAGGTTGTGTGTTCTAATCTGGAGTCAATAATCTTATTTTATTAACTGGCCAAACAAAGTTATACACAAAGCTTCCTCCCAATGCTCTCGATGCGTCGTGTTACCTGGCAATACCCCCGAATGGCAGGCAGGTGGTACTAACCTGTGTGTAACAGCCAAGCCAATATCTCGCCTCATCGTCTGAGGTGAACTCCTGTGCACCGCGAGGTCTGTGAAACACACCAGCGTGCACTGTCAATTCAACATTCAAACCTGAAACATGTCATACAAGTGGATGCCTGCATGTCATAACTGCGGGATTTACTGTCCAGGGATGTTGGTGCAGCAGTCATCGTGTACGGCGCTGAGGCAGGTACAGGGCCGTGTGTGCGGGCAGACAGCAGCGGTGAACGCGGGTTTGAATCTTCAAGACTGTTCCCGTTGAGCTGGATAGAAGCCAGGAACTTGTTCTTCTTGTTGGCCCTTCAAAAGACACAGTGGGCTCACAAACTACTTATTTCTGTTGACAAAAATCTAAGAAAAAAAAAAGTGTGATTGTTTTGAACCGCTGGTGAGCCCTTGGTGCGCCTGACAATTTGGTAACAGAAAGCAGACTGCACTCACTGTAAAA
This sequence comes from Leptonotus elevatus, assembly GCF_054856555.1. Classification (NCBI taxonomy): domain Eukaryota; kingdom Metazoa; phylum Chordata; class Actinopteri; order Syngnathiformes; family Syngnathidae; genus Leptonotus; species Leptonotus elevatus. Next base: position 2,144,241 of record NC_141245.1, read on the forward strand.
ACAGGCACATCTTCATTTTCATTCCAGGGCAAGTCTAGTTCAGCGTGTTTGTGAATTTAGTAGAAAAACAGGTCTAAGTTGTGGCACAGGTGGTGGAACACGATTTTGGTGCATTTGATCAGGGTGCAGCTTCTGAGCTCTATAAACGTGTGGTGCATGAAAAATATGACGACTGTGTGGGACAATCCCTCTGAATCATTGTAGAAATAAATTAATTGAACAAATTATTCTCATTATCATCTTAAACTGCACCACTGGCGGAGCCAGAGGGGAGGCCGGAGTGGCACTGGCCATCCCTCAAATGTGATTGAAACCCGCAGACGCTAAATGATTGACATATCATGGCACCGGCGCAGTGGCGCTGTACGTCTTGCAATGCCTGCCAGCAATTTTTTTCAGTCAGGCGTCTACTAATTGTTATGTCCCTTCTGCACAGTAGCTGGCGCTATATCCACAAAATGTTGTAATCCACCTCTCTAAGAGTCTGGAGAAGAAGAATTTCCAGAGTCCAATCAAGATGACATGTTTTTTGGCAATGTCATGTTGGTTTCCCCGTGAGATGTGAGTGACTGTTTAAAATAACTTTTATGTTAGCTAGATAGATTGTTTTAGGACGGACATCAATAAGTTAACGTTGTTTTGCACAAGCTTAAAATAAATCCATGAGCTGAATGACGAATGGAGATGTGAAACAGGAAACAGAAGTACGGAGCGGCCTTCCAAATTAAAAGCATAGATTTCAAAATAAGGTATTTAAACATCACACACAAAACAGCTTGAAGAATACTTAACACTTAGTATATATATGCCCTAACGTTTTTAGCCTAGAAGTGGGGGATTTAACAACATTATGTGGCTGTAAATAAAGTAGTAGTACGAGGAACAAATTCATATTTTTTTCCAAAGGGTGTGTGGAAAACGAAATAAGGGGACAAAATGTGACTTATTCCTTAAACAAATTAAACTAAACAAGTGTATGCGTTAAAATGTCATTAATGTTAAACACTGATGTTAAATGTTCATAGACTTTGAATGTTTTTGTACATTGTTAATGAACAGCACATTATGTGCAAAGAATCTCCTGCATGCTTAATATGTACTTAAATATATTTCAACATTTAGAGACTCCGATTGAAATTAATTTATTATGAAACTAATTATTGGGCATAATCTTTGGATATCCTGCCCTAATATCATTACTAAGCTAGATGTAATGTGTGTTTAAAATAGCTAATTGAAATGTGAACTGTGCCTTCTTGTGACAGAAAGTACACAACAATGTTGGGCAGTAAAGTGTGCAATGCTCCAACCCACTTGTGGTTTGCAGGCTCCTCAGCGCGGTTCACCACTTGTGACTCATGACTCTTGCTTCGTGTTGGGCCAATAGAGAGAGGCAGGAGGTGCAGAAGCTTACGGGAAGGCGGCAATGTATGGGCCGTTTTGGTGCTTTGAATCTTGGATGCCCGAATTCGGGAAGGAGTGCTCGGCTCCACCGAGAAGGCATCAACCATTTCCTCAGTAGGTATGTAAGGTTGGCTGTCACCTGAACACGGAACCACGGATATGGAGATGGATCGGCTGTGGCTAACTGACGGCTGCTGCTCGGTGGCATGAGTGACGGCAGAAAGGCCATCAGTGTGCTGTTGGGAATCACGCCTCACATCTCTGCCTAATCAGTCAGAGAGAGACAAAGACACAAACAAGTTAGTACAGCACATGTGCCTATTCAAAGTTACAATCACATTTAATAATTGCTCAATTAAAATACAAAATAATGCAATATCATTTATGGCAATTTTGTGAGTCATTTAATTCTCGATCGATCCATTTTCTATGCTGCTTGTACTCATTAGGATAATACTGGACCATAAACAGACATTTTCAAATGATTACAGTTTTTTTCAATTGTTAAAACACAATTTTGCAAACTTGGCAAGTTTTTATCAAAATACTTAACACAATTCACAAAACCACAAACCCCTTACATATCCCCCAAAATGAAGCACTGCAACCAAAACTACACATAGCTTTACCAAAATCAAACTTTTGTACCAAGTGCCACACAGGTCATTCATGTTACCAGATTTATGTCTCATCACCTACACACTGTTGGGCATAATGAAAAGCACTCTCATCTTTAGTATGCTTTGCCATAATACTAAAATAGTTCAAATTGTAGAACATTCTTCAGATTGTTCACATAAATAAAATACTTTTTTTTTTGCCGTGCCCCGTTCTGCTTGTTGGGGTGGGGGGCGCACCGGGCTCCTGGGTTTTCCCTCCAGCCGGTGGCCCCCGCGGGGCCCGGGCGTTGTGCCCTGGCGCTGCCGAGACCTGGGGGGCCCCGGGAGGTTGTGCTTGCCCTGTCCTGGCCGGGGTCGACGGCTCCCCTTTTTGGTGCAGGTTTTTCATGCATGCCAGATCCGCCACACCAACATCTACCAAAAATACAATCTGCTTCTTCCTCTAGTCGCTGAATCGGTGGAGGCTGATGTCTGTGGATCTCACTCTGCTTCATCTATACCTCCTTCCTTTCTTTAGTCTTTCTTTTGGTCTCTTGAAGTCTCCCTAATTTGTTGGAATTTATATGCTTCTGGGGTTAGGTGAAAGACTCGGGTTTGTAACCCTGTGTGTAGTAGGTGGTGTCTGGTTGGTGCTGGATTTAACTTTTCTCTCTTTTCTTTGATCGCTCCTTGGGTCTCCTGACACCTTCACGACTATCGGGATTCTGAAGTATTCGGTTTAGGTGAAGGGTATGGGGTTTTTAATAGGTTTCAGGTGAATTAATGAGTACAAACTCACACGCATGCACATATGCACACACACACACAATGATGAGAGCAATGATGATGACATGTTGAATCGGTAAGATTACCGAATGAACAATACTGAGCTCTTTCAGAAAAAAGAAAAGAAAAAAAATGGCAAACATGTGACCTTATGTCCGATTATTGTGTCTCATGCAGAGAATCATGTTCAGTGCATTTCAAAAGTGCCATTTTGAATTGCAAAATGTGTGTAAAGCAGGAAATGTGTTTAGAGTTTTGGAGACTTGAGAAGAGGTTTTGCTCTCTGTTTGTCAGTTTCAATAATTGTGCAATGCATGTTTTAGCAATTGGAAAAAACTGTAAACAAACACAAGAATAATGCTACGCACTATTGAAAATAGGATTTATTTCTCTTCATATAACCAAAATAACTCAATACAGACAATCACAACAAAGCAAGTCCCAACACTGTAAGATTAAATTAAATTGTAAAAACAAAACAAAACAACAACAAAAACTGAGTAAACTTGAATAAATCGCCAGTTGGATTTGACCAGCGAAATTCATCAACACCGTAGGCAATATCCTCATTGACATTTTTTTAAAACCTTTTTTCTTGTTGGAAGGTCCCTATGACAGATGCCAGTGTGATTTTTAGTCTAGCCTCCGCGTCAATCCATGGCTGATGACATTATCAACTAGTGTTGCAAGAATTTTATTTGACAAATGTGGTCCTCTTCTTCTTTGAGAACGTTCTTCTCCTATTTCAGGTTTTTCTCGACCTGCTCATTTCCACCGATTCCCCCTATCACACTCACTTTTCTTCCTCTGACTTCATAACATTTTGGTTGAAAGCAGGTGAACTTACCTGCTGCATTTTTGTAGTGTTCAAACCTGATCGGTTTGTCTACAATAAAACAATAAAGGAAATGTGTTGAAACAGCTAATGTGCATGTGTTTAATCAACTGGCTCATGCGTGTAGTCATTTGTCAGTCAGTGCTTTGGAATTGCAAGGAAGTGACATTATGAAATGCTCCTGTGTCTAATGTATAAAAGTGTGTTCAGTGTTTTGCAAATCACTGTGTGTATTGTTTTGCAAAAAGTGTTTTCCTGACTTGTGTTTACAGTGGTGAAAATCTGGTCTATTGATTTGTTCCTTCGGTCTAAGGTGTTCATAATTATGTAATTATTTTGTTTCTAGTGTTTATTCAATCATAAACAATTGTAAAAGGCACCTGTAATTGTCAGATGAAAAACAAGTATGGTTTATCAAGAAAAATGGCATCCAAATGCTTTTTGGTTACACTGGTTGTATTAAGGCAAGCTCATAATAGCTTGCGGGAGCTATCTGTCTGAGACATCAAGGCAACTAAAACATGCAGACATATTTGCTCTTTCTTGGCCTGCAGGATCCGGAGCCGTGACGTAGCGTCATTGAAAGGCAAATCTGGTAAGATATTGGCTACCGCTGGATTTTGTTTAAAGAAAATCTATGATGGCGTAATACAAAGCATATGGATGTCTCATAAACAAATAAGATAAGCAAGCATTGCACCTTATTCCTAAGGGCTCTGTACAAGCAATTGTTTGTGCGGCTTCCTGTACAACACCGTAAGTAGCAGCTAAACATTTGTTACAGTGGGTTTCATTTCATGGAGCGGTTAAATCTGAATGTTGTTTTTGTGCCCATTTCATTGAATAAGGACTGACACAACTTGGGAACTTGTTGTGCTGTTAGCAGTTGTACTTACAAGCAGAAAAAGTTGAATTTGTAACTTCAAAAGCAAAATGTTTTGTGACTTGCACCTTGGACGAAGAGAGAATGTTGCGATAATCAGTAGTTTCGAGCAACTATATAATAGGGATGTAACGATAACGGTGATATTGTGATATCGCGATATTAAAACTGCCACAATATCGTCGTCGTCATGCCAGGTTATTAAAAGCAGCACATCTGTTAAAAAATGTCAAGTTGATTTCCATTTGTGCAGATCTAGCACCCTCTGGTAGCTAGTTTTTTTTAGTAGGGATGTAATAATATCCAAACATCACAAAACGATATTATCACGATATGAAGCTCACGGTACGATAATTATCACGACATTGTGGGAAGGTTGGCGATATTAAAAAAAAGTCACAATATTGTAAAAAAATGAGCTCATACCAAAAAAAAACACAATATTGTGCTCTTGTACAAAACAGCAATGCATATAAACAACGTACAATCTCTAATAACACTTAATATTGAGGCACTTACTTGCTCATGCACGCACGCATTGAGTTCCGCCACATATTGACTCACTTTCCAAGCATATTACATTCCCCTTCATCTGACGATTGGTGTGGATTTTAAACATAGAAGAGCCAAAACATCCCTTATGAAAATTTAACTTGGGCATTGTCGGTACTCTGTTTTGGCAAATACAAGACCAGACACAAAGATGGGAAAAACAGATATTTATAAACCGTTACAATATTCCACCATTTTCTCCTCGAAATGGGCCACCATAGATGCCTTTTAATTTAACATTTACCCTTAACTCTTACATTTACTATATGTACAAAGAACATGTACATTAGTACAAAATTTAATACGTTTTTGATTTAAAAAAGTATTTTTACATAGACTATTACACATAATTGCATATTTATAGATGTATGACAGCAAGTAGTAGGGCTTGCTTTATCGAATCATTTTAAAAACCTTGAAAAAGGACTGCCTCTCTCACACAGCTTCTTTAGTGTCTGTGCATCGTTAGAGTACTTGATTTGAAGAAAACCGTCAATTACAGAGAAATAGAAATTCAATCTTTTACTAAAATTGTTCAGCCCACAAAAAGTTGTTCTTCTGATGTGTGAGCCAGAAAAAGAAGACAACAGTATATATAGTTTCGCACACAATATGATGCAGCACAGTTGGTAGTTCTGACTCTCGATTTACTATAAGCAATCAGTGTATCAGTTGTTTCACCTTTTTCTGTAGGACTCTTTAGACAGGAGAGGGCAGCAGTGAGGCGTAAGCGGTCGTCAGAGTTGGAGCCCAGACGCTTCATTGTGTCCTGCACATCAGAGCTGGGCATCTGCAGTACGCTGTCTACTGAAAGCTTCTCTTCTGCAGCCTGTGGGACACATATTTTGCCATACTAGGTGAAAATTAGAATAATTTACAATGTTCAAAAAGGGCTTCTGTGGTTTTTTTTAATAGGCCCCTCAAATCCCTGTTGGCATCCTTAAAACCACACGGTAGAAGAGGTTGGATTTCTTATTGTTGTTTTTTTTCTAAAAGAGCTCAGTATTGTTCATTCAGTAATGTCATCATCATTGCTCTTTTTTTTATTTTTTATTTTTTTTGTATGTGGGTGAGTATGTGGGTGAGTATGTGGGTGAGTATGTGTGCGTGCGTGCGTGTGTGCGTGCGTGCGTGTATTCGTTAGTTCACCAAAAACCTATTAAAAAAAAAATCCCATACCGTTCACCTAAACCGAACACCGTTGTCAGGAGACCCGAGGAAGGACCAAAGAAAACAAAGGAAGGTGAAATCCAGCACCGACCAGACACCACCCACCGGGCCACCAACCAGAGTTCTTCACCAACCCCAGAAACATCTAAATTCCAACAAATCAGGGAGACCTCAAGAGACCAAATGAGAGACTGTGGAAAGGAAGGAAGGACAGACGAAGCAGAGTGAGATCCACAGACACCAGCCTTCACCGATTCAATGACCTGAGGAAGAAGCAGATTGCGTCTGAGTTTCGATAGATGCTGGTGTGGTGGATCTGGCATGCATGAAAATCTCCACCAATGAGGGGAGCCGCCGACCCCTGCCAGGACAGAGCAAGCGCAACACCACAGGGCCCCCCAGGCCGCGGCAGCGCCAAAGGACGACCCCCGGGCCCCGCCAGGGCCACCGGCCGAAGAGCAAACCCAGGAGCAGGAGCCTTCCCCACCCCAACACGGCCCGCGCCCCCAACCCAATGCAGCAGGACGGGGCACTGCAGGCCCGCCAGGCACCCCACCGGTCCACAGCCCCCGCTCCCCCCACGACCCCCCCCCCATCCACCCCCGCCATCTACCACAACCCAGCCCCAGCCGCCCCCAAGTCCCCTGGCACCCCCCCACCCCTATTACAAAACAGTGGGGGCCCAGCCCATGTAGACCCCTTTGAGAGCTGTAACAACCTTGCTCAGTTCTAATGCCTAACCAATGGTTTTTTTAGTTAATGAAAATTAAAGAAAAAACTCAAACTAAAATTTAAAAAACAATTTTGTTAACGAAATAAAATAAAATAAAAATGTAAAAAAAATAAAAAAAGACAACTAACTGAAACTACATTTTATGTTTACAAACCTGACTATAATTATAGTGAAGATGTCTTTCGCTTTAGTAATTAATTGAATACATGAGTCTTTGGGGAGGATTTTAAATGTGTTTATTTTGATATTAACTGGAATGACGACATTTGAAAGTGTGTCACACAGAAGTGATGTCATAGTGATTCTTAACCATTGGGCTTCGAGTGCCTTCTAGTGGGCCGCAAAGTAATTTCAGTTTTGTAACTGGGCCGCAAGGGCCAAAGGCAGCTTTTAATTGAGGCTTTGTACACATGTAGCAGGGTATTTTTTTTAAACCGAATATTTCGAATCTGTCCACGCTGTCTCGTTTGTGTTAAAAACAAAACAAAAAAATCATCCATATAAACGCACACAAAAAAACGGAGAAGTGTGTTTGTTTGTTTGTTTTTATTTGTTCATTTTTCCTTTCGGACAATCATAAGAGACAATTTACAACATTCACTTTTCCCATACAATTATACCCGAAAAGAAAAAAGGCTGACGGGATGAAGCCGAAGCTTATTACAAAACCAATTCCAAAAAAGTTGGGACACTTTACAAATTGTGAATAAAAACTGAATGCAATTATGTGGAAGTGCCAAATTTTTTACATTTTATTCAGAATAGAACATAGAGAACAAGTCAAAATTATGATTTGAAGGGAAAACTATGTTGATTTTAAATTCCATGGTGTCAACAAATCTCAAAAAAGTTGTGACAATGCCATTTTGACCACTGTGAGGCATCCCCTCTTCTTACAACAGTCTGCAAACGTCTGGGGATCGAGGAGACAAGTTTCTCAAGTTTAGATATAAGAATGCTGTCCCATTCTTGTCTAACACGCGTCTCTAACTGTTGAGCTTTCTTTGTTGCACCTTCCCCTTTATGATGCGCCAAATGTGCTCTATAAGTGAAAGAAGTGGACTGCAGGCTGGCCATTTCAATACCCGGATCCTTTTCCTACGCAGCCATGATGTTGTAATTGGTGTTGCATGTGGTCTGGCATTATCGTGTTGAGAAATGCAAGATCTTCTCTGAAAGTGATGATGCCTGGATGGGAGCATATGTTGTTCTCGAATCTGAATATACCTTTATGCATTGATGATGTATTTCCAGATGTGGAAGCTCCCCATGCCACATGCCATCATGCAATCCTATACGATCACAGATGCAGGCTTATAAACTGAGTGCTGATAACAACTCGGGTTGTCCTTGTCCTCTTTAGTCAGTATGATATAGCGCCCCAGTTTTCAACAAAGAACTTTGAATCGTGATTCGTCTGACCACAAAACAGGTTTCCACTTTGCCACACTCCATTTTAAATAACCCCTGGCCCAGAGAAACGCTTGCGCTTCTTGGTCTGCTTTAGAAATGGCTTCTTCTTTGTACTGTAGAGTTTCATCTGGCAACGGCGGCTGGTACGATGGATTGTGTTCACCCACAATGTTTTCTGGAAGTATTGCTGAGCCCTTTCTGTGATTTCCCTTACAGTAAACATTCCTGTTTGCGGTGCAGTGCCGTTTAAGGGCCCGAAGATCATGGGCATCCAGTATGATTTTTCGGTCTTGACCCTTACACACAGAAATTGTTCCAGATTCTCTGCACTGTAGATGATGATTACTTCAACCTTTTTGCAATTTTTCGCTGGTAAACACCTTTCTGATATTTCTCCACTATCTTTCTGCGCAACATTGAAGGAATTGGTGATTCTCTACCCATCTTTGCTTCTGAGAGACACTGCCACGCCGAGAAGCTCTTTTTATACTCCAATCAAGTTGCCAATGGACCTCATTATTGGTAACTGGTCCTCCAGCTGTTTTTTTGTGTAATTGTGTAAGTGCAATTGACTTTTCCAGCCTCTTATTGCTACCTGTCACAACTTTTTTGAGATTTGTTGGCATCATGAAATTTACAATCAACATATTTTTCCCTTATAATGATACATTTTCTCAGTTTAAACTTTTGATCTGTTCTATTCTGAACAAAATATTGAAATTTTGCACTTCCACATAATTGCATTCAGTTTTTATTCACAATTTGTATAGTGTCCCAACTGTCACCAAAATTCACATGCACATCTCTTCTCATAAATTTTTACAGGCGGTTAGCGCCACGAAAAGCCTTTATAGTGAATCTTTTAGTGAATTTGGCACTCAGTGTAGTGTCTGAACTGCTCCCTTCAGAAATGAAAATGCTTTTAATGTCTTTATGGGCACACACGTTTTTCTTTACTTTGTGCTAGAAGCTGTCTGCTTGCCTCTCTCATTTCAAGTTCCACCCACTGATCCATAGATTAAATCTTGGGAAAGAGTAGTGACCAGGTTGAGACAAGAAGTGAAGATTTCTGAGCAACAGCAATAGTATGGTTTCATGCCAAGAAAGAGCACAGCAAATAGCATATTTGATTTGAGAATGAAGAATCATCTTTTTGTTTTGTTTTTGTCATGTACACATGTACATGAAATTTGACCTCTGTATTTGACCCATCAAATTGTGCACACACTGGAGCAGGGTCCTGCTTAAACACCCAGGGGAGCAGCTTGATTTGTTGGTGTCTTGCAAAAGAACGACATAGAAATGTGTCAGGAGATGGTCTTGAACCATAGTACCCATGGTGGCAGGTTTAACAATCTTAACAACTCGGCCATAGCTACTGATTAAAAAGTATAGCTAAGGGCAAAAAAGCTCATATGTGTCTGGATTTAGCATTGAGACTGTCAAGGGAGAGTTCTGGTGTGGTACTGTTTGAAGAAATGCACTGTATGCGATGTTGGGATCATCATCTAAGGTCTATTCAAATGATGATCCCAATATTGCATACAGTGCATTTCAGTCTACCATTATTTCTCTATACAATAAACATTGTCCATTAATAAAAGTCACAAGAAAGTATAATGGTCTAAATAAGGCATGGATGGCGAAGGGGATAGAGAATGCATGTAAAAAGAAAAACATTTTATACAAAAGATTTATTAAATTGAGAACTATGGAAGCTGAAATAAAGCACAAGAACTACAAAAATAAACTATTGAATATTATACGAACAAGTAAGAAAGATCATTACCATGCATTACTAGAGCAGAATAAAAGCAACACACAAGAAATATGGAAAATACTAAATCATGTAATTAAAAATAGCTACAAAAAAAAGAGATTATCCAGAATATTTTATAAAAGATAAAAATATTGTTATTGAAAAAATTTCAGACATAGCTAATGATTTTAATTAGTATTTTGGTAATGTTGGCAGTAATTTGGCAAAAGAAATCCCAGAGCCAAGAAACAAACATGAAATAGATAAGCACATTATTCATCCACTATGTGGTTTAATGCTGTTAATAATACAGAATAATTAAATGTTGTTAAAATATTAAAAAATAAAAAGGTCCACTGACTGCTTCAACATTGATATGACATTAGTAAAAAGTATTATAAAATATGTTGTGCAACATAATACATATATATGTAATTTGTCATTTAAAGCCGGTATATTTCCATCAAAAATGAAAATAGCAAAAGTTATTCTTATTCATAAAAATGAAGAAAGACATATATTCACTAATTATAGACCAATATCACTGCTGGCACAGTTTTAAAAAATTCTAGAAAAAATATTTTCATAAAAACTGGACAATTTTATTGAGAAACATAAGCTTTTAAGTGAAAATCAATATGGGTTTAGAGAAAAACAGACCACCTCACCTCATGGAACTCGTAGAAGCAATATCTGCTAACATAGATAATAAAAAATGTACTGTTGGAATTTTTATGGATTAAAAAAAAAAGCATTTGATACTATAGATCATTCTATACTAATGAATAAATTAGAAAGATATGGCATAAGAGGTTTGGCATATAAATGGATAAAAAGCTATTTGGATAATAGATATCAGTACTTACAGTTTAACAATATAAAATCAAAACACTTGAAGATTACTCATGGAGTACCCCAAGGGTCTGTGCTAGGCCCCAAAATATTTATATTGTATATAAATGATATCTGTTGTGTCTCAAAAATATTCAAAAGTGTCTTATTCGCCGATGACACAACTCTCTATTGTTCAGGAGAAAACCTGAAGCAGCTTCTGACTACTGTGGAGTATGAATTACACACATAAAAAAATTGGTTTCATATGAACAAATTATCACAAAACTTAAATAAAACAAAATCAATAGTTTTTGGTACTAGACAAACCACACAACGTCAAAATTATGGTAAATTAAATTGAAATAAAAAGAGTGTATGAAAATAAATTTCTTGGAGTAGTTTAGTTCAGTTATTTTGGAAGTCACACATAGATAATGTCAAAAGGAAAATGTCAAAAATTATAGGGATACTCTCTAAAACTAAGGATGTCCTGAATAAGAAATCATGATACACATTATATTGTTCATTATTATTACCATATCTGACTTATTGTGTGGAAATCTGGGGAAACACATATAAATCAAATACCGGCCTGGTTTTCAAATGGCAAAAAGTAGCCATAAGATTTATTAATCTATCAAAATATGCAGAACCTTTTTTTTTTCTCCAGAAAAATTCAATAAAATTTAAAAAAAATATGCAGAACCAACACAGTCACTATTTATTAAATTAAATACAATGACATTTTATGACTTAGTTGAGTTTAAAATAGCACAAATCATGTATTAAGTACACAACTCTACTTTGCCACAGTACTCAGAAGCTTTTCGAAATTAGAGAGAGTTCTTATAACATAAGGGGTACAAGTGTCTACAAAAAAAATTAAAACAAGAACAAATATTAGGCAAAGGTGTGTTTCTGTAAAATGTGTTCTTTTGTGGAATGAGTTTGGAACTGACCTGAAAAGATGTCAGTCACTTGCTGAATTAAAACAATTGTTTAAAAGCAAATCAGACATGAGCTGTAAAAAATGTATATATGCTGTAATTTCTTTGGATGTATCGGTATGAGTGTAATGAAAATTGTATATGTGAGTATGAGGATATGATTTATAAATGTATTATGGTATATGTCTATGAATTTCATGTACATAACCATAAACCAAACCAAACCAAGAAATCGTGAGTGGAGGAGAAATATGTCCAAGACACGTATGAAAACAGTGAGACAGTGAAGGAAACCTAGAGAGGTGGAGGTATGCACCGGAGTGACAACAAAGGAAGCTCAGTCCCAGTAAGGCAGAGGACATCTGTGTGAATGAAAGTGAGGCCGGTGGATAATAGTGACGTTACAAGGAGTAGAAGTAGAAAGGGGAAGGAGTTCAAGTTCTTGGGATCAAGTGTTAAGCGCAACGGGCAATGAAGTAGAAAGGTAAAGAAGAGAGTACAGGCAGGATGGTGCAGGTACAGGAAAGTATCAAGAAGTGATCTCTGACAGAAGAGCACTAGAAAATGTTTGTAGGACAGGAATGAGACCAGCCATGTTGTTTGGTTTTGAGACAATAGCAATGAGACAGAGTTGTAGGTGGCAGAGTCGAAGATGTTGAGATTATCTTTGAGAGAGATGCACTCTAAAATAAAATAAAATAAAAAATCAGTCATTATGTTATTGTAAGTGCATAGTAGGTTTTCACACATTAATACATGTGTTCAATTGTTGACATATGTTCATATGTTCAAACTCTTTGAGGCAAGTTGTTTAAACAAAAAGGTCAAATTTGAATATGTGAACTTGACTTTATGTGCTAAGTTTAAAAGTAGAAGCTGGATCTTTTAGCCACAAAGCCATATTATTGCGCTGCACATAGGCCTATAGTGCTTGAAAGTTACATTTGTTATATATAGAATATTAGATGGCTCTTAGTGGAGTAAAACGATACTTTTATAAACACCCTATCATCCCTACAAGTTAAAAAGGCTATTGAGGAACCTTAATCTGAACAAAGGGGGTGACTTGGTGGAAAAATACACCAGATCAGTCTACAATCTGCCGCTAATTGCTGGTGTAACAGTCACCTGCGTGGCCAAAACTCATACTCTTATGTTGGAACAATTTATATTTATTTATAAATTATGGATAATTTTAATTTTGTTGCTTCATTTGTCTAAACATACATTATGGTGTATGCAGAGGTGGCAAATCCAGGTACATAAAGTAAAAACCCTGCCAGTTTGGCTTTAGCCCCTGCAAGCTAGCTTTCTAGCTAGCTCCCGAACAGGTAAACGAGCACCTTGGGAGCTAGCTAGCTTGCAACTGGGGCTAAAGCCAAACTGTGGCAGTAGAGTTGCCACTCGTCCCGTTTTTTTTCCAGAATTGTTCTCTTTTTTTAACCAGCTGTCCTGGAAAACTAAAAATCTCTCCCAGGACACAATTTGTCCCGTTTTTTTTAGGAAGAATGCCAAAAGATAATTTGATTTTCTTAATTCTGTAGTCTAAAAATGTCCCCTGAGCTACTGTGGAACTCTTTGTTACCGAGCGTGCCGGCGGCGGCACATTTCCGTAGGTGCACTTTGGATTACCGTAACTCTGGCACCATTTGTGCTATCTGAAAAATTCCAATTGTGCCTGAAAGCTAAATCCTTGTGCTTTACAGACAAAGTACTGCCATTAAGGTAATTTCAGTCCTCCTTTCATGGAAGCCAGGGAAGTCGGTGAGTCAGCGGGATTTTCAGACATTTCTACATCAATTTGAACAAAAAATGTATATCGACACTTGTATTATTACATGGTGGCTCTTTATAGAACCAAGTGTGTGACTTTGTAGTACGTACGTAATTGTGGGTGACGTTTTTCTAGAATAGTTACACATTGCCACATCGTGTTTGTATCTTATTGTTATTTTTAGAGTGAATGCCTTTTTTGTAGTTTACATTGTGTGTGACTAGCTGAATAATGAACATTACACTAAGTTCAGTTAGGTTTGTGTTGAGGGACATACATTGCATTACAGTCTCTCTCTCTCTCTCTCTCTCTCTGGTAAAAAAAAAATCTCAGCTTTTATATACATTTGAACAATCCCTTTTTCCTCATAAATCAATAGAAAAGCCTTTATTGGCTATTACAGCAAATAAAACGCATCCTATAGTTTCTGATCAGCTTTTTGCATGACTCGGCTGATATTTTTGCCCATTCATCTTTAGCGGAGCTTTTCTTGTCATCACCCTGATCTTTAGTTCCCTCCACAAATTTTCAACTGAATTCAAGTCTGGACTGTGTGGGCCACTGAAAAACGTTAACATTTTTGTCCGCGAACTATTTCTTAACCACTTGCTGTGTGTTTTGGGATTTTGTAATGATAAAATGTCCACATATTCAAAATTTGCCGGGGGTATGAATAATTTCGGGCTTGACTGTTAAGGCCCGAGCTTGGTCAGGTGTCCCTTTCCCCCCCACAAATCCAAGGTGGCAACCCTATGTGGCAGGGGTTTTATTTTCTAGACCTGGATTTGCCACCCCTGGACTATGCAAAGAACTTAGCGTGTCATGGTGAATTTTCAGCAAAAATTCTTAAGTTAATGGGCTTTTTTATTTTTTTATTTTTACAGTGTGAGGACGGAAGGTATAGGTATGAGCTCATTAGACAGCACAGACTGGAAGGTTTGGAGACAAAGCTAGAGATGCCATGTGCAGAAGAGGGATTCTGGCTAATGGCTACATCAATAGAAGCTGAAAATGGAGCTGCCAGGTACAAGAGGCAAAGAGGGACCCCAATGAGGTGATTTATGGATCTGATGAGGGAAGACTTGCAAATAGCTGGAGTTACAGCAGACGTTGCAGAGGACATGGACATGTAAGAGGATGTTTCACTTTGGCAGCCCCTAAATAGGATTATGGGAAAGAGAAAGAAGAAGATACTGCCTTTAATTAAATTACAAAATTTCATTTTAGGGATCACAGCGTTCTGGTACACTTAACGTAGCAGTAACTTAAAACCCGTAGCTGCATAGAATTCTCGTTTGCTATGTACACATACAGTGTATTTACTGCAGCACATTCCTGGAGCAGCTATTGAGCTCTCTACACTGGATTGTTTTCATAGTGCAGTTTTGAGAAAGTAAGCATGCGCATATCGATAAGAAAAAAAGTGAGGGATGATGAAGTTTACTCCCTAAAATTAATAAATTATATGATTTGACATGGTCAGAGAAAACATTAGACAAGACATTCTTTACATTAAAGAAAAGTAAGAAACTGTGTTCTACAAACACTATCTATCACCCATCAAGTTGAGATATTGTTTTGAGACGCAATGATGTTTATTTATTTTATGGAAAGTAGCACAATGCACAAATAAATGAACAACAGAAACACAACAGAAAGGAAAAAAATAGAAAGATTAAAAAAAATAGACAAGATATTTGCTTAGCATCATCAATGTTGATGGTTAGAACAGATTTCCCATTTGACATGAAGTTGTTCTTATGTGAATTAACATTAAAATTATATTCTATGAGTAATAATTGGCACTAAACTGTTCAGTTAAAAAAACAAAAAAACAAAAACAAAACACTACTAGTGTGGGGCTCACCAAAAATCATTTGTAAAATTAAAATTTTCAGAAAATCATGGGGCGGCAAAAATATTATTAGAGTGATTAAACAGCCTTATAGTAATTGTGTTATGATCAAACTGTTTATTTTTCCTTGAAATCCACCTATAGTGTAACTTAGGCTAACCACATCTCAGTATTGTTTCATTTTACTTATTAATATTAAACATTCCAAAATGTATCTTAAAAATGGGCATGGAGAAATGACCCAAAATAGTATTTTTTAGTTGCATTTTCAAGACTTTAGTGTTGTACACATTATATAGAGCAGAAATGGAGAAACAGACTTTGAACTTGACACTGCAATAGCTGCTACATACCAACACTTGGGCAGTGCCTGGGCATGCCTCAGATGCTTGTGTTTACAGCTAACAAAGCCACAGCAGAACGGAAAGAAAAATGAATAAAGTTACAGAATCCATCCGGAGAAACTGAAAAACCGTCAAGATAATGGCCTCTTCCACCAAATTTCCACCTTTTTTACCATAAATATTATCGCTCTGTCATACACACACTCACATTAAAATAAACTTCCAGGTGAACAGAACAGGGAAACTGACAGACTAAATGTGAGGGGTGGAGTCCACACAGTAACAGGCACGTGGTTTTTCCAAGTGTATGCCTGAACCTAACAAGCAAATTGCATGCCATTCAAGAGAAGTGTCTCTGCCAGACACATAAGACTCAAGCAGCTGATCAAACCGAGACTCGCCACAAAAGTGACCACAAATTGCTACTGCATAGAACTATTTCCAAAAGAAAAACAAGGACAGAAAAAGAAAGGACACAGGTACTTTCTTTGCGCCTTACATTACATACAAACTCTTGTACTTGGATTACGTTACCATGTCAACAGGATGTACAGCACGTCAGAGAGCCTCCTCTCACAATTCAGGTGTTGCTCAAAAGTAATCCCCGGGTGCAGCCGGCTGCACAGGAACAGACTGAGAGAGTTGCAACCAGTCTTCCCGGCACTATTTTCACACTCCCTGTTTGTCTATTCCCAGTTCCCACCCTCCTAACAATCTCCTCCCCCATTTGTTCATTACCTCCCTCCCTCGGCAAGACTTTCTGGATAGCCATTAATTTGCCTTGTTTACCTGACATGCTAACACCATACAAATGGGAGTAGCCTACAGGGAATACCAAAATACATGGGTTTTGCAGTTTGTCAGTATTGGGCTCTGTCAGTTGTTGTTTTACTCTTTTTGGGTTGTTTAAGGACAGCAAGATGGGATGCTGATTATACCATACACTCATTCATCATCATTTAATCTTTTCTAATTCCACGCTTTTTCTTTGGCACGCTAAATCATTCAACGTTTATGTAGGCATTTTTGTGTGTGTCTACATCATGCAAAAACCCACAAGGAATTGAGGGAAAACATATTGTGGTTCGATGAAATTCAAGATGAACTTTTTTGGCCATAATTCCAAAAGTTTTGTTTTGGCATAAACACTGCAAGCCCTTTATTGTGCCGTGGTGAGTGGCCATGTAGTGCTACAAATTAAATTAAATTAAATCTTAAATAAAGCACTTTTTTAGGATCTGAAAGTGGCACGAAATTAACTAATTCAAGCCCAAAATGTATAAATATGTTTTTAATGCTTTGTCTTGCACTCCCAAAAACGTATTTATACGTTTTTAATGTGTTTTATTTTTATTTTATGCGAAAGCATACAGAAGGATTTGATACAGCTCCTGAAGAGATGGTTTAAAGCAATGGTAGTTATTACAAAAAACGCCCAGCAGGTGGCAGCAGAGTATGAGAAATCAGCCAGGGCCATGTTGCAACAAGTTATTTTCCTCAGTGTTTTAAACAGATTTGTGAATAATGATGAAACTTAGCTATATTCAAATGCTAATTGCTGCAACACAGAAACAAATACAAATATACTTTTTTCCTGATGAAAGAAGAGACTCTTTCTTTTGGTAGGTTCCATGTTTTTATAGCAATAGATCAGAATATTCTGTGGACCTTGCAAAATCAGTCAAAATCCAGTAAACCAGCCGGGAGCGAAGGGGGTTGCTTCAGTGAAAATGGCTGAGAGTGAATGAGTTAAAAAAAAAAATGATATTTTGCAGGTGAAAAAAATGGCTGTTTCTGACATTAGACAAGGATAGATCTTGGTCAAATGTAATGCAGAGATTCCTTACAGTGCAACTGGTGATTATTGCAAAACCGACACGAGCCATTATATCATTATCATCTTGCATTATATCATTATCTATATTATTATCATTCTCATCATTGTATCATTAGAGATGTTGCCTCTTGGAGGTGCTGGGAGCCAATGAGTATAATTTCAGTTTGACATGAGTTTAGTAATAAGAAATTATTTTGCACAGTGAATGTGGATATGTGCAATGCATTGCACATAAGCGTTCCCGTGAGGTGCCCAACTTTTTTGCCAATTTCCATCAGCATAGGGTGCATAACAATAACAATTGATGATAAACAATGAACACGTTAGTTATTAGTCGAGGCCAAAGTCATTACTTGGGAGGTTCTTATGCAATGGAAATATCATTTATTACACCAGTAAATGGGTAGAGCTTTAGACGCAACCAACAGGACATATTTCTAGTCTACAGCGTCCTCTATGTTGGTTCTTTGGCTGCAGGAAGTCGATCATTTTGCTCTTTAATGAACCTTAACGCTAACACTTTTGTTGCAAGCTAGTACAAAGGGTGTGTGTGGGGTGGAGGGGGGTCTTTGGATTTGGGGGCGGCGGCGGGGCTGGGTTGTGGTGGGTGGCAGGTGTGGGTGAGGGGCGGGGGGTGATGAGGGGAGCCCCCCGCTCCCCTGTGGGCCGGTGGGGTGCTTGGTGGGCCTGCCGTGCCCCGTCCTGCTGCGTTGGGTTGGGGGCGCGGGCCGTGTTGGGGTGGGGGGCGCTCCTGGATTTGCTCTCTAGCCGGTGGCCCCTGTGGGGCCCGGGGGTTGTCCCTTGGCGCTGCCGTGGCCTGGGGGGCCCTGAGGTGTTGCGCTTGCTCTGTCCTGGCAGGGGTCGACAGCTCTCCTCTTTGGTGGAGATTTTCATGCATGCCAGATCCACCACACCAGCATCTATCGAAACTCAAACACAATCTGCTTCTTCCTCTGGTCGTTGAATCGGTGAAGGCTGGTGTCTGTGGATCTCACTCTGCTTCATCTATCCTTCCTTCCTTTCCTTTGGTCTCTTGAGGTCTCCCTATTTGGTGGGAATTTACATGTTTCTGGGGTTGGTGAAAATTTCTGGTTGGTAACCCGGTGGGTAGTAGGTGATGGCTGGTCAGTGCTGGATTTAATTTTTCTTTCTTTTCTTTGATCCTTCCTCGGGTCTCCTGACAACTTCACGACTAGCTGGATTTTGAAGTATTCGGTTTAGGTGAACGGTATGGGATTTTTAATAGGTTTTAGGTGAATTAATGAGCACACACATATGCACACCCGCACATACAAAAAAAAAGAACAAGGAAAAAAAAGAGAGAGAGAGAGCAATGATGATGACATGTCGAATCTGTAAGATTACCGAATGAACAATACTGAGCTCTCGCATAAAAAAAATAACAATAATAATAATTCAAACTGAAATTTGATTTCGTTCATTAAGAAAAAAAAAGTGAAGATATATATTGTATGTAGTGTTGCATGATGTGCTTCTCCTGGCTTCAAATATTTTCTTTGTAAAATTACATTTAACTTGGCTTGTCAAGACAATTCAGTTTTAATAAGTAGGACTGGATAATTTGCATAACAGAGCAGAATTTGTTTTTGTTTGCAAATGTAATGAGAGAAAAAAAGATACTGGTCATTTTGTTCTGTTTTTTGTGTGTGATTTTTCTTGGATATATACATCTTGGTCTTGGGTCCATTTCACAAAGCACGTTTAACAACGAGACTAACCCTGAACAGCGAGTTGAAATGCCCTGAGATAGGAAACTGCGTTTTCGGTTCCAAGACAACTAATTTGAGTTAGTTATATCAACGCAGAGTAGTTTCACCTGGCGTTTCCACAACACTAAAAATATCACATCAATAGAGCCCCGATTCGTCGAGTCACCATGGCAACGGGGAAGCACCGCCCTCGGCTTCCGTGTATTTTACCCCTCTCAACTGGAAATCTAAATGCGATCATATGGCGAATTTGAACATGTGCAACACCGCAGCGGCTCCCCATAGAGGAAGGCGGCGTGGGAGAACGTTGCTGCTCGGGTGTCGGGTGAATGCACAAATTTAAATGTAGTCCTTTGCAAACACAATAATATTACAGGGGAAACCAGTTGAATAGTGACTCATTATTTTTTTTTAGGAGCAATCCTGCAAGGGAGAAGCGCACTTTATTTAAGATAAAATATAAAAACATTATTCAAACGTTTATAAGAAAAAAAAACAGAGCGTAACACACAATATATGCTGTGATGTGAGCACATGACTACGGTGCCGGTAATTTTGCAAATGTAAACACGGATTACCGGTAAATTGTGTATGCAGATGATGGACTGTGATGTGAAACTGTACCGCTCAATAAGATAACTGTCCGGAAATGCCAGCATATCTATGCGCGGTCTGATAACAATCTCACGACGAATATTTAATTCCCTGCGCAAAAATGTGGCAACTTCATCAATAGGGTCATTGTCAAAAGGACATGCCATGTTCGTGACTTTACGCTATAGACTATAGGCGTATTTACGCAAAAACCTGCCGCAGCGGACTTTCTGAATGAGGAAATGAAATGTCGTGTGTGTGGCTGAAAGGAGGCGGGGACCGAGAAAACCTCAAGGTTCATTGTGAAAAACCTGTATTTCGACCAGGTTTGGTTCATGGAACATGTTACTAGGGTAACTGACCGAGAGCCTAAATTACCTCTTTTTATGAAACAGGCTAGAGTTATCTCTTTTTCACTGGTTTCAGTTACCTCCCTTTCTGAATTGGAAAACGCAGAATTTCCCACATTTCAGGGTTTCTTGACCCAGAGTTCTCACTAAACGTGCTTTGTGAAATAGATCCCTTGTCTCAATCTCGACTCCCAAAAGTTTTGGTCTTGTCTCGGTTTCCATACTCTCTGGTCTCGATAATGGCTTGGCCTCAGTTGGTGTGGTTTT
Source organism: Leptonotus elevatus (assembly GCF_054856555.1). Taxonomy (NCBI): domain Eukaryota; kingdom Metazoa; phylum Chordata; class Actinopteri; order Syngnathiformes; family Syngnathidae; genus Leptonotus; species Leptonotus elevatus. The sequence goes on from NC_141245.1 coordinate 2,164,907, forward strand.
GACTACAGCAGTGGATGGGGCTCCTAATACAATTTTCAATTTTGCTTGGTGCCCCAATTTGGTCAGGGGCAGTTCTGATTGTTCTCTGTTGTCTTTGTTTACTTGGATTCTCTGTTGTTGTTGTTCTGTGGACAATGTCACATGCTGGAGACAGTTCCATGTGTTTCCTAATGATTCTCCATGGATGACACACTGTGTAAAACAACCTATCCGAGCAAGGGACATTGCATTCTACTCTGGAGACCAGGAGGCATACAATGCTGCTAAAGCTATTCTCAGGAGGGGCATTAAAGCCAAATATCACTACCGGAGGTGTATTGAGGCCAGGTTTAAAAACACCACAGACCCAAGACAAGTCTGGGAGGGCATCAGGGCCATCACATACTACAAGAGGTAACCACCATCACCCTCAGCTAACAGTCCCACTCTGGCTGAGGAACCTAAACCTCTTCTATGCCTGTTTTGACAGGGACAACACCGACCCTGTCCTGCCCCCCTTCCCATTGACCGACCCCGCTCCAGTCCTGAGCATGCGTGAGGTGAGATGTACTTTCCGCATCATTAACACCAGGAAGGCGGCTGGTCCAGATGGAGTTCTGGGCCGGGTGCTGAAAGACTGTGCTGCGGAGCTGGCAGACGTCTTCACCTCTATCTACAACACTTCACTGTCCTGCTCGCTGGTCTCTGCCTGCTTTAAAGCAGCTACAATTGTTCCTCTTCCAAAACAGTCCAATGTCACATGTCTGAATGACTACAGACCTGTGGCTCTCACCTCCATCCCTGCCAAATGCCTGGAGAGACGAGTCATCAAACACATTAAAGCTGCCCTACTGCCATCACTGGACCCGCACCAATTTGCATACAGAACGAACCGGTCAACTGAGGACGCCATTGCCACGGTGCTGCATGTACTTTTAGAGCACCTGGAGCATAAAAAAAATTATGCACGGCTCCTCTTTGTGGACTATAGCTATAGCTATAGCTCGGCCTTTAACACCATCCGGCTGTTCAAACACCGGTCCAAGCTCCACCAAATGTCCTTTATGAACAATAATAACACCCAACAACAACAATAACTTCGAACCGGTTTGCATTGTTGCAGAATGTCACTACTCTTTTCTCAATTTACCCTTCTTATTCATAACATTTGACGACCATATTATTTGATTAAATGTTACGGTTTTGCACTGATGCACATTCTCAGGTATCTGAATATTTCTGCTCTGCACTTTATTACCTTAAATTGCGCTTAGTGTTCGAATGTTTACACTGGGTTATTTTATGGGTATTTATTTTGTGGGATTTTGCACTTTACCAACTCTGCTGTATGGATGCTTCAAACGAAGTTTCGTTTTTACTTTGTGACAAGGTCAATAAATATTCTTAATCTGAATCTGTTGTTGTTGTTGTTTTTTGGTGGGGACTTTAATAATGATACTTTTTTTCTATCCAGCACTATGTGTTACCTTTGCTTGCCTTTTTATGAGTGAATACCTTTTTTGGCTATACCCTGCACTCTTGCTTTGCTTTGCCTGCTTAACAATGCAATGTACAAAAACCAAAGCCGTGTCACTGACTGTATTCAATAGAATAAAACTAAGAGAGAAAGGATTAAGCCATGTGTTATCTGTGTTGTTTCCTGCCTCTCTTTAATTGATTTCATTTGTTCTATTACCTCTGTGTCAGCCAATCAGTGCTCAACTCTTCATCCTAGCTGTTTGTATTGGGGTACATGCTGTTCACTTTCTCTCCTTTCTTGTCAGGTCATTGTCTTTTTAACTTGATATGTTTTGTGGTGTTACTTTTTTTTCTGTCCTACCTCATAAGCAATTTTGTTACTTTTCAAGAGGAAATAAATTGATTGGCATGTGAATCCACCTGCCTTCAACATACCGTTAGTAACGTGCACTGAGAGTTGCTCACATTTCTGCCACTTAGCTCGGCAGATAAAAAGGTTTCTGTTGTTGATTCTCTTATATTGAAAAAGTTTACCAGTAACTGTGAAATTGTGTTTCAAGTATTTTTTGCTAGTATTGAATGGAGGTTAAAAATGTGGTATTGTGACAACATTGTGCTCAGATGAACTTTATATGGCGTTTTCACATCAGCTTGTAATGTAACTCATGCTGCCATTGTTGTATTTGCATTTTTGCTCATTTCGTCATTTACGTTAATTGTCTCTGGACCAGAGGTGGCAAATCCAGGTCCAGAAAGTAAAAGCCTTGCCACCGCTTGGCTTTAGCCCCAGCCCAGGTACTAGACATCTAGCTAGAGCTAGCTCCCATGGTGCTTGTTTACCTGCTAGGGAGCTAGCTAGCTAGCATCAATAGCTAAAGCCAAATTGTGGCAGGGTTTTTACTTTCTCGACCTGAATTTGTCACCTCTGCTCTGCACTGTGCAGGGCTCTTGGTCAACCATGAAATGTGTTAGCAATGAGCAAGTTTTGAGTGCTTGTGACTCACAAGTTGTAAGGTAGATGTGCTAACCAATAGTCCACACCCCTTTTACTTTAATAACAAATGAACATTAATGCTTTTTAAATTGTGAATTTTAAGTATTTTAACAGGAGCCACTAAAATACTTAATGAGGTTTACTTCTAAAAGGAAGACTCCGCTAACATACTATTAGCTCACGCCCTGTATTCATCCCTGCCTCTTCATATATCTTACTGAACTGTCAACATCATGCAAATGTTGTGGAAACACGCCTGATCCCAGCAAAGCCCTGAGGGCAGTGCTCACCTCTTCTACAGTTTTACAAGACAGGAACGCACATGCAGACTGTGAAATTGAGAATGTGACATAAGTCTATGTGGCGTACATTCATCCTTTTGGTAGTTTTGTTACTCTCCATGCAAAATGTATTTGTTATTGTTAATTAAAGTGCAGCACTAAATACTGCTAATTGCTATTAAGGTAAACACATGTCCAGTTTATGTGCTCCAAAGAGCATTGGGAACAACAAAACATAAGCTAAATTTGCATATAATTTTATTTTTATTTTTTTACGTTTTCATTCAGACAGAGAGAGAGAGAGAGAGAGAGAGAGAGAGAGAGAGAGAGAGAGAGAGAGAGAGAGAGAGAGAGAGAGAGAGAGAGAGAGAGAGAGAGAGAGAGAGAAAATTAAAGCTGACCGGTGGTTTGATGAACAGGTGACCTCACCTTCAGTCAGTCGTTTGGCTCTACTGCCAACCTCTGTAACCCATTGGTGTTTCAAGAACATTTATTTAAGGCAAATATGTTTTTTTTCATACTATAAATGTATTAAAAATAGACTTTCTTTGTGAATGATGTACCACAATCTGTAGCAATTTCCTTACTCATAACTCAAGGGCTCAGTTTAAAGGTTGTCGTAGCTAGCATACAGTACATTATATGGAATTGTTCTTTTGGGTATCAATCACAGTAGTGAAATTGTTCCGTAGTCAGACACCCAGGTAATTTATATGCAACACAAAGTAACAGTGACCCATGTCACCAAATGTAATCTTCTGCTCAAACCACACATGCCTGTGGAATGACTCACACTCTGTCACCACTTCCACAGAATGGCGACGGCTGCTGGTCAGGACACAGGCCTCTGCCAAGGTTCACAGACACAACCCACATATGACTGTATACCACATAATCTGCTTTGAACTACACAATGACATTTACTTGGGAGGTTGTATTGTTACCCTATAAATGCCACCAGCTCTACCTTAAAGGGGACTTTGGTTTAGGTGCATTAACCTAAAACCTTTGAGTCCAAATATATTGCAATTAATGGGATTTGACTTTGGTTTCAATCACACACACAAAAATCTGTCTCAATATGTCCCAATGATGTTTAAAGGGGAAGTGAACCCAAAAAGTTTGTTTACAATAATATGTTCTATTAGGGGTGAACCAAAAAATAGATTTTCATAAGAATTGCGATTCTCATTTAGTACGATTCAGAATTGATTTTAAATGTGCCCCCAAAAATGTTTATTTAAATTATTTTATACTGTCTTGCCCTTGTTTGTGTGTGTCTTTATTGGGAACGGTGTTCATGTTGTACATGATTTGGCCACTTAAGGGCAGTGTGGTTCTGCACGTTCTGATACACTGTTAAGTTGTAGCCACATTAGAGAGCAGAAGGAAAAAGTCACGATCAAGTTATTCCAATAAAAGTTGTGTTTTTTTTGCAACGTAGGAAGAGCATATGAGTAATGTTAAGATGCTTATCTGTATAATAGCCGTACTTTTGAGTGATAAAAGTGCCACGAGTCGCGCACTAATTAGCATTAGTGAGTCAGACTGGTGTGTTCATGACGATTCTTTACACATCTATAAATTGAAGCAGAAATCATTGTCAATCAAATCATTTTGAATCAAAAATCGTTCTGATTCGAATCACAGACCCAAAAATCAGAATCAAATAGAATCGTGAGACAGTCAAAGATTCCCATCCCAATGTTCTATGCAGCCCCACTAGCTATAAACACGGTATTCTGATTAATATTGCCAGAGGTGGGCCCTTCCGTCTCTCCAACAGCCAAAAAATACAGGGACTGAGCATCCGACTGAAACAGGTTTTCGTCCGTCGATTCAGGTCAGTACAGACAGTCCGTTTCAGTCTGTGTACTTTTTCGAGCCTTCGTGTCATAAAGCACTCGCCGAAAATGTGACCACTTGCCGAAAATGTGGGCATTCCTCAGGAACGGGGCCGACGGAGAGACGGAAGTGCCCACCTCTGAATATTGTGTTTGTGGAATATGAGTTAAGCAACAAAATCAACCCATTTTTATACATCTCAAGGGGCGGCCATTTTGCCACTGGCTGTCAACGGAAAATAACATCATAGTGGCTCAGGGTTCAGGTAACGACCAATCACGGCTCACCTGTGTTATCTTTTGGGTTTAGGGTTGTTTTTTGGTTTGGGTTTTTGTGTTCTTGTTTGCTGCATATGGTGTCTAGACGGACGCGTACGCGGCGCGTTTTGATATCTTTCCACTCTGGAGCCCGGTTTCAAAAGTGATCGATTTCAAGCTCTGAAACCGTGCCATCGTGTGGACGAACGGTAAGAAACTTGTGAGGATATATTGAAACTACCTTTTGTGTGGACGGTGTCTTAGTCCCCTGTTTTTGGTTCAGTTCTTGTTGGTCCATTGTTGTTGCTCTCTGTTGATGTCAAGCCTTGCCTTTTACCTACCGTTTACCTACGTTTTGCCACGCCAGGATTTCAAACATTGTAGTTTTTTTCCGGACTGTGCCTTGTCACCACCTCATTTTTGTTCTATTAAAAATCCTTATTGGACTTCACTTCTGCCTTGTCGCTCTGCTTCCCTGCACTTGAGTACTCAACCACGCTACCTTCCTGACAACCTGTTTTTTAAGATGAGCCATAATTGGTCGTTACCTGAGCAAAATGGCCACCCGAGATTGGATAAAATGTTTAGACTTTGCTTCTTAACTCATATTTCACAAATGCAATATTAATAAGAATGCTGTGTTTAGACTAGGGGGGCCTATACAACAATGTAATTGTCAAGAAAATGTTGGGGTTGACTTTCCCTTTAACATCTTACTTGAAATACTTTTCAAATTGTTTGTGTCTCCATGTGCATGTTTCCTATGTTGTATATGCACATGCAAAAACACTACAACAATGTGAACTGCAAAGTTTTCTTGTACAGCTACAGAGTTTGAGGCATTGAAAGTGAATCCATGAAAACAGAAACCAATAATACGTAAAGCATTTGGAATATTTGTACGCACGTATACGATGCAACTGACAAAACGGAAACATATATACACAGTATATACATACATATATACTTACATTCACTTGTTTAAAATAAGGTCATTGTCCTTGCCTCCGTGTCCTGGAGGTGATCTGCTAAAATTTGGTAAAGGTCCCATTCAGGCTGATGGTCACTCGTAGTGTCTCCTTTTCACAGCCAAACTTTCCCAGCCACCTGCCATTTCCTTCTCAGCATACAGTCAGGAAAAAACCTGTAGCACAACTTCAAACTTGCCCTCCGTGTTAGTGTTGTCTATTGTTTACACGGTGCTGTCAAGACTGCTGAGCACAGTGTGTGTGCAGAATCTGGTATTGGGTGTGTATGAATAGCGTACAGGGTAAGGACAGAGGCTTGCAGAGCAAGAGCAGCTGACTCAGCACATTCTAGTTTGGTTGAGTGCTCATCACACAGCAATGTTGGCGAAGACGTGCCACATTATCCTCTTTCAACCAGCACCCTGCAATCACATCACATCAAGTCAAGTAAAGTAAAGTTTCATTAGAAGGCCAAAAATGGTGCGTAATTCCCAAAATAAACTCAAAATGGCGGACTTCCTGTTAAAAATAATTGTATTGTGTATTCTACAGGCTGTCCATATAGTCTGGACACAGAGGTGAAAATACCATTGGCCTTACACATTTCAGAAATAAATGTGATGAAATCAACACTTTTAATATACAATATTTTTTACTTATGTTTTATTATTACTAAAGGAATCATCTTCTTGTATTACTTATTATAGTTACCTTATTGGTGAACAATTTGACAAAGAAAACACACACACACACCAACTAATAGTATAGATAAAAAAATTAAAAAATAATTGGCCAAATTATACGTGAGGTAAGCCAGCGATTATACAGGGACAGTGCTGGTTCTGGCAGGGCCACTCCAATTTGGTTTCTGGCCATCACCCGAAAAGGCTTAATGTACAATTCTGAATTATTTTTAGTTAACGACTTGAAAAAAATGACCATATTTCTTATCAAAGGGTCGGTCTACCTGGAAACTTGTCGGGCTACCTCAATTTACCATGTTAGGAGCCCGGCTAGCTCCTTAGCCTGGCTGGCTAAATCTCAGGCCTAGAGTGTACAGTGGATTAAGAAAAAATTGAAGACGTCGTCATAACATTAAGGCCCAGTTTCACAGACAAAGTTTATATCAAGACACGACTAGGCCTAAATCAGATTACTAAAACTAGGTAATTTTCGTGGCTTGCAAGAGCGTGTCTTAAATTTGTCTTAGTTATTGTATTGTATTGTATTGAAAGTAAATGCCATACTGCTGCTATTGAACATATGAGGAGTACTTGGGCTGCAATTTGCAATGAATTCAATGCAAATGAAAATGTAACCACAAGAACGGTAAGGCAACTAACTGCAGGTGAGACATGTCTGTTATGATATCTCAAATGCCAAATTTCTTGATATTGCTTACTTACATTGAACTATCTACTCTGTAGAAGAAACCAGATAATGACCATTTGGACCAGGGGTAGCCAAGTTTGGTCCTCGAGAGCCCCTATCCAGCCTGTTTTCCCAGTTTCTCTCCACTAACACACCTGATTCATAATCAGGATCGTTTTCAGGCTTCTGCAAAGCTTGCTGATGAACTGATCATTAGATTCAGCTCCGCTGAAAGAGGGAAAAATGAAAAACAGGCTGGATAGTGGCTCTCGAGGACCGAACTTGGCCACCCCTGATTTGGACAGTGGACAAGAAAAACTGAACCCAAATTAGTTACCACTTGTAAATACAAATTATTGCAATGTCTCTACTATTATTTTTATTTCATTCTAAGGATGATGTGAGTTTTTCTAACTGTTTTCCCAGAGTAAATTACTCTAACCCTTGTGAAGGAGCCATTGCACAAAGACTGAATCCTCCACATCTGCTATGGCATCCCTGAAAGAAGATGCTGTCTTCCAGCAGAGACCAAGAAGGATGTCCATGCATGAAAAGATAGCCTTGGAATTCCGTGAGCAGAAAATTTAATACAGTATATGGAAGTTAAATTAATTAATTCTACCCGTTATATATATGAAATTAGAAGAGAGAGCTATTCAAAGAAAGATGTATGAGAAAGCTGTGTAATGAAATACATTGTCAAAATATTTTTTCCCACTTGAGAGTATTTTCCATCCATCCATTCTCTGAATTGCCTATTTCTCACAAGGGTCACGGGGGTGTTGGAGCCTATCCCAGCTGGCTTCGGGCAGTAGGCGGGGTACACCCTGGTTGCCAGCCAATCGCAGGGCACACAGAGACAAATCATTCACATTCACAATCACACCTAGGGACAATTTAGAGTGTTCAATTAACCTGCCATGCATGTCTTTGGAATGTGGGGCGAAACTGGAATACCCGGAGAAAACCCACGGAACACTGGGGGCGGAAGGGAAGATGGGAGCACCGGAAGACGGGCGGCATCCCCGAAACCCAGGCCCGGTGGGAAAAGGTCCCGGTCGTCACGCCAGCGTACCTAGTGAAAGCTAACCCTGTTACTGAGATCGCCAGCTCGCCAACTGCCGAACTCTACCCCTACACCGTGGATGTGACCCCACCCAGTGAATATACAAGTGTGTGTGTGTGTCCATTATTTTAATATTTTATACAAAAAATCTGACCATGCCTGCAGGGTTCACAAACTTTTGAGCAGCACTCTATATATATATTAGTGCTGTCAAAGTTAAAGCGTTAACTGATTGATCACAAAAATTATCGCATTAATCATGTATTAACGCAGATTAATCACACTATTAATTTTGAGCGCAGATGATCCTTTAGCTAACAGCGGATGGCTACGTTAAAGGTAGCACAGGTTGTGTTGAGCAATAAACCTAACTAGATGTATTAAAGTAAAGCGTTTAATAAATGTTTGTGTATGACATTTAGAATGGAACTATAGGGGTCAATTTTTTCCCATTTTAAATTATGCAAGTAATTAACTCATTAGAAAAAGAGGAACATATAAGCGTGTGCAGTGGATCAAAAAATATTGAAGACGTCCTCATAACATTAAATGTCAAAACAATTAAATAGCAGATGCTCTTTAAATATGGCGGGCAACATTTTTTTGATAAAAAGCCTTTTTAAGCGATTAATCGTAGCAGTATCGGGGCAGTAAAACACAAGGTAGTTTTGTTCCATTATGGAATCCTAGAAATAATAAATCCTTGTTTTTCTGATAAATTAAGGCTCGGACACTTTTATTCGGGAATAAGCACGTGTCTTTGAATAAGAAAAAAAAGGGCCTATGTGTAACTGGTACCACAATAAGACGTCAATGAAATAATAATAATAAATTATAATAATAAATGAATAATGGAGTAAGTAAATAAATAAATAAATAAATAAATAAAACAAAATAAAGGGAACATTTCATAGGGAAAGTGAATGGTTCAATTTGCGGCAAATACCAAACCATTCTGAATAAGTGTGCTTGGTGAGTAAATCAGGAATGCATGTGACTGTGCGGGGAGTGGGAGAGAACAGTTGAACAAAAAAAAATGGATGAGAAGTGTTGCGAGAATGGATGTTTTTTTACAATGTCTTCAACTGTGTGTTTGGTGATATTTATGAGAGAAATGCAGAAGAGGCTTGTGTTGGAGGAGCGGCGGCTCTAGAGTTGACTGTTAAAAAAAATATATATATATAGGGGGGAAGGGGGGCTGAACTGGTGGGTTGTCTCCAGGGGGAGGGTGAGGGAGAATGATGGAAAAGTTGTGGAAATGGCACTGCGGAGCACGCAGCTACAGGCCCTTCGAATGAGGAAGTGGAAAACAGGTTGTACATTGCTCAGTTACAGAATTAAGTGGCAGTTAAAGTGTCATGTCCAGAATCTTTCAGGTGCCCACCCGAAGCAGAGGAATCTTCCAAAGGTCCAGCTTTTCCTCCTCATCGGCCTGTGACTCGTTCCCAAATCTTGCAGGCACCCATGTTAGCCAAAGTTGACCCGCCCACTGGTAACTCTGCTATGCTTTACAAACCTTTCTCTCCCACTGATGTGAGTGTGTGTTGATGCAGAAACTTCCGCCTATGCAATCTGGTGGTGCCAATTTGCTTCAAGCAGTACAGAGAGCGGTTACGGGACAAATGTTAATAGCAGGTGATATCCGTGTTCTTTTTATATAATTATGTCTGCTTTTATATATTTTTATATATCCTTTCTCCCTGATAATTAGGCTCTTAGACGAGAAAATTATTTAACCTTTGTTTTTCCTCCCTGAGTGTGTCATTCCAGATCTAATATTCGCTCCCAAAGCAGATGAGGAGGCCGCTGCTTTTGTTGATCGGCCCTCACTGATTACACTCTGAAAACAGGATACGCCCCTACGGCCTCCACCTTGCATTCGCAAGTGTTCCGAGCAGTCATTTTGAAGGGCGTTCCCAAGTCTGTGGCACAGACCATGGAGGCCAATCCGGATCTTCCCGGTGCTGAGGTTGACCGGTGGTTGTCACTTCTTAAACACCATTTAAGGAGACATGCTAAAGAAAAAGAGTCTAAGGTAGACAAACACAAAAGTACAGAACCACAACTTGCTATGGTGCAGTTGCATAATTTGAAAAAGCAGGAAGAAAACACTCTTGCTGTGATCTCATCTCCCTCTGTCGATTCCGAGTGCATGATGTATCAAGCAGGTTCATTCATGGGTCAAGGTGCGCCCCCTGGGTGGCCTAACATGTGCTTCAATTGTGGACGGCCTGGTCATTGGGCCCGCGATTGCAGACAGCGACCTCAAGCGTCTGGGTGGAGAGGCAGAGGCCAACAAACTGCACGCCGCAGCAACAACATTCCCCTGTGCCAAACCAACAGTATCTGCCTCTATCTGGTGGACAGTTTCCACAATGATGGTGCCCTGAATCCACATGCTCTGCACATGACTGTTCAATGTTTTTTCACAGACTCTTGCATTCTTTTGTGTTTGCACCTAACTGTCCAGTCAATCTTTTGGGCAGAGATCTCCTCATCGCCACATGCCCTCTCATCAAATGCAGCCCTGATGGACTTATCCTGGAATTTCCGGATGATAACACCTACTGCTGCTCTGCTCGTCTGTCTCCAGTGCCACCTCCGAGTTCCCGCTTGTTGAACAATGCCCTGTGGCATGCGCCACTGCCAACATCTACTGGGCAAGAGTGGATATTGACTCCAGTGGTTGGCTCGAATCTGAGCACTTTACTCTCTGGTCACCTTGGGTTCGTAACCTCAGGTCTTATGATATGGTAACTGATTGTATGCATTGCACTCTGTACTATGACAGATCAGGGGATGAGATCTATAGCGAGGCATTTCAGGAAATTGAAAACAACATATGGGAATTGAACATGGGTGATTTGTTTGCAGGCCACTGATTGGCAAAATTTATTTCACTCTTATTTGCTCTATTTCCCGTCACTTGATGCTTATTGGATTCAGTCTAACACATTTTTACTCGCTTCCGTTTTGGAGCACCAGCTTCTGGATTGGCACCATGGACGTGAAACAACCGACAGCGATTTTTCTGGTTATCTTCTTGATTTTTTCCCACATTACTGTTGTCCATGGATCCCACTGATGTTGGTCTCTGTAACGTCTCACCTGTTGTGTTTCAGATGAAACCAGGACAAATATATGTTCCCCAATACTCTGTAAAAGAGGCTGGGATGATTGGCATTTCAGGAACAATTGATGGTTTGCTCAAAGCAGGAGTGTTGTGTGAAATTTCCAGCTCTGATTATAACACGCCTATTTTACCCGTTGAGAAGAAAGATATTGGAAAGTTTCGTATGATTTATGACCTGCAAGCGATTACTACGGCCGTCTTAACTCCTACTTTTTCTGTCTCAAATTGCATCAACCCACACGCATTTCACTTGCATTGATCTTGCTAATGCATTCTTTTGCATTCCTCTTGACCCGTCTATGCAGAAGTATTTTGCATTTAGGTGGAATAATGAATGTTTCTACACTCGTCTTCCTCAAGGCTTTGTGTTGTCTCCTGGACTTTTCAATGATTACCTTCGACAGTTACTGTCACCTTTCCAACTTCCTCCGGATGTTTTTTTTTTGGGTGCAGTATGTGGCTGACCTCTTGCTGACAGCTCCATCTGAAACTTATTGTCTTGAAGCCACCAGGTCTCTGCTCTTCATCTCCTTGAAACAGCATCTTTCCACTGCTGCAGCTTTTGCGATTCCTGATTACAGTCGCATGTTCTATCTGGATGTTTCTGAAAAAAACAGCAGTGTTTCTGCTGTTCTTTATCAGAAGGGGGAGATAGGAAATAATTTGGCAGACACAGCGGCAAAGGAAGCGGCGGGCTACAGTCCAACATTACAATTGATGGTGAGCGAAAGTGAATTAGGAGAAGGACAAGAAGTAACCACAGAAACAGTTAAGTTGTGGCAGGAAAAAGCAAGTCCAGAAGAATGTGGGTGTGGATGTCCAAAGGGGGACAAAAAAGATTAAGCAGGTATAGGGCGGAAAGAAGGTAAATGTATTCCATCTCAGAAACAATTGAAAAATCTGATTTCTGAAGCCCATGGAATATGCCATTTAGGTGTGGAAGAAACACTGAGATGACTACACACCTGGTGGCATCCTTTCATGAGACAAATTGTTAAAAGTGAACTGCAGGACTGCAGTGTTTGCAACAGGTATAACAGTATGCCTACATCTAAACCTCCCCAGGGCACTCACGATCCGGACGTGACTGCTCCGGGTCAGGTGGTTTCGATGGATTTCACTTACATGATAAAACCAGTGTCAGGATACAGATATTTGCTGGTAATAGTGGATTCCTTTTCAGGATGGCCAGAGGCATATCCCTGCAAATCTGAAACAGCAAATATCGTAGTAAAACATTTGATTAATCATTACATACCATCACATGGGTTTCCTAGAAAAATTTGATCAGACAATGGAACCCATTTAAAAAAACAAACATCTACAAGCAGTAGAAAAGGCATTGGGATTAAAACACATTTGGTTCAGTGTATTATCCCCAATACCAAGGACAGGTTGAGCGAATGAATAGAAATATTAAATAAAAATTGGCTAAAGCACTGGCCTCATCAAATTAGAATTGGCTACAAGCTCTTCCTGTTGCATTAATGAATGTGCGGATGTCACTTAACTCAGCCAAAGGCTGGACTCTGTTTGAATATCACACCAACAGACCATTTCCGGGCTCCAACAGCTCCATTGGAAGAGACGCACGTTCCAGGACCTCCAGAACTCAAACAACTAACATTTACTAACTCCCAGCTAACAAAAAACAACAACCAGACGCTCCTTCAGAAATAAATGATTGTGAATATGTATGGTTGAAAGTGATGAACTAAAATGGTCTGAGCCCAGGTGGACTGGACCCCACAAGGTGACGGAGAGGACATCTTCTGCAGTTCGCCAGCACAGAAAAGGTGATACGTGGTATCACATCTCCTCCACCCGACCAGCAAGGACACCGACTGGAGCCATTGTCCCTGCACCAGGCAATCACCCAACAACAACCGAGAAGCAAGCCGGCTCCCACTGACATCATTCAACAAAGGTTGAGTTCACATTATACAGGCAGAATAATCCCGGTGACTCATCCTGGGACCAGGTAGTCTACCCTAAGGTCCTGAAGAAGCTGACAACGCCCTCTTTTCTTCAACCCAAGAACATCATCTCGAGATGGCTTCGTAGTGGGAACGCATCTCCATCTGCTGCTACATCACGACACTCTTTCTCATATTGACTTTTATGCCAATCTGGTGTCCCTGGAAGCCCCTCAGTACAACCTTGAACGTAACCACAACACATCGTATTAAGCGAAGTATTGATTCTCCACTAACTCCCTGGCACCCCATGGAAGGGGGACATCCCTTAACTATCAACATGTGGTACACATGCTTATTCCACTGCAAAATCTTTCAATGAATCAAATTGTTCTTTAATGCCACATACTGCTAAACAACCTTCTCTCACTGCTAAAGGGATGTTTCATTGTTGCGTGCTTTTGCTTCTTATTCTACTGATAAGATGATAATGTCCAATCTTTCCACACAACCCTTGCTTAATGTTGCGCCAGTCGTCTGCGACGATGACGCCGCTAGTACCTTTTTTTTTTTTATGTTTTTTTTTTTTTTGTTTATCTGCTTGTGTCGGACTCTTTTGAGTCCGAAAGGGGGATTGTTGAGGGTCTTCTGCCCAGATTTAGTTATAACTGTTTTGATTTAGTTATAACTGTTTTAGTTAAGTCATAACTGTTTAGATTTAGTCATAACTGTTTTAATTTCCTCAGTAGAGCTTGGTGAGTGTTTGAATGATGTCTGGGGGGCCTCCTCTATTTCCACAACAATGGACCATTTGTCTGTGGTTGAAGTCAATGTGTTAGTATGATTTCTTTGTAAGTCTTATCTTATGCAAGGTGACGTCATGTCTGAGACCTACTCTATTTCCACATCAAGGGGCCATCTGTCAATGTGTATTGAATGATGTCTGTAAAAGTCTTATCTCAGGGCTGGGGGCGGGGGGCTGAGGGGTGAGGGGGGCTTGGGGGTTTTGTGATACCGCCCTTCAAGATAGTATAAGAATGTTGTAAGTCCTCTGAATCTTATCACTTGTGAGAAAGCGGCAGCCATTGTATGTCATTCATAAATGCCCGGAATATTCTGTAAAATAAAACCTTCGAAGGAACTGTTCACCGATCTCCAGCCTGTATTCAGATAATCAACATTCTCGCTACCCGAAAGACAACGAACACGCGGAAGACAAAGCAGTTCTTCTAACAATATATATATATATATATATATATATATATATATATATATATATACACACACACACACACACACACACACACACATACTTGCCTCTGTGTATTATGAGGACATTTTTTCCAAACCGGTTTAATTGTGTATTACAGGGACACCCCTTTCTGCTAATGCCAGAGAGATGGGACTTGCACCCAAAAATTTTTTTTGGGGTTGTCCAGGAAAATTTCACTTCAAAACTTGAAAAAACTCAACACACGAAAAAAAGAAAAACCTGAAAAAATCCGTAATTGTGAGGACATAGATAATGACCTAAATAAGCCACGCCCATTGCAAAAATGGTAATTATGAGGACCAACTCACATTACAAGGACAAAGTTTACACAACACACAGCAACCATGTCACTGAAGTGATTTGAAAGTTCTGGCATTCTGACTTTACACAAACTAAAATGGCATTGATGTGTAATGACTTACCTGATATAAGGACACATTGTTGTACATAACAATACTGTGAAATGCAAAGTCATACCTGATCTGTCCTAAAATTGTAAGTTTTAACATGGTGCTCATGTTACAACTTACAAATTTAGGACAGACTGAAACTGGTATGTTAATAAAACTGCTTCTTATGTGAACAGGTTATCTAGGTCAAACACAGCTTTGTAATGGATAAGCTAGACATGAAACCAGATGCAAAAGAGTCAGTGAACATTGAACATTTTATTCTTTAAAACATGACTACCTCTCATCTTAAAGGATGAGCAGTTTTCTCATAGCTCATTCCTGAAATACCTTCGGATTTCTGAATTTCTGAAACAGGTTCAATGTAGGAAGTGTCCGAAGTACTGTGAGAATCTGGAACATATTCCTCTGCTAACGAATCCTCACTTGAACTGGATACATCAGCAACCTAATTTTTTAAACGAAAACAATTATTACATACATACATACATACACATATTGTCGCTGTTCTGTGAAAAACACTTCCACCATAGGAGCTACCGGAGAGCAGCCCGCGACCTAAAAATGGAAACGTGTTTTTCACAGGACAGCAATGATATCCATATATACAGTAGATGCACACATACATATGCATATATACAGTGGCTCTAAAATTAACCTGCCAGATGCGGGTTAAAATTCATTTTGGCGGGTGGTCATAAATATTTACTAGCTTTACTTCGCTGTTACTTAGTGACGTTACACTCGAAGTAGAAGCTTGAGAAAAGTGTCGAGCGCTCGCGGCAGAAGTAGCTCCCGCCATTGATGGGCTAATATGCTAAAGTTAATTTACCAAAGGTCTTCATCATCAAGCAGTTTTGCATTTTTTTTAAACGGGATATGTGCCAGATGCTGGAGCAAACTAGAAAAGCATTTAGAACCTAAAGTTTGTGCACATACTAAAGATTATTATAAATCTAGTCACATTTATTCGAAAGATGAGATGAAGCATTTAACAAGAGGGATAGTTAATATGCTTAATCTATGGCATTGCCCCTAAAACAGATATTGTGTGATACAGTCCTTCAGTTACAGTAGACTTTTCTATTTTACCGAGTCAGACAGTCGTTAAGATTGAGACAATTGCTCAACATTTAGCTGCTTGCAACTAAAGATAAAGGTATAAACATGGGTCATAATTTATCCTCTTGACTAAATTATATTCATTCAATGAAAATGCCTGCACTATTAATTCTGGTTGCGTGAAACAAAGATCCATTGCAGATACAAATAACACAGAAGATAAAATACCCATCATGCCAGTCAATTCTAGTGCAGCGAAAGGTCCAAAACATAAAGCACATTTATCCAAGCTTGATACAAGTAAATTAACTACCTGATGTTTACACTTCTGTTTAAAAAAATAAAATAAAATTGATAGCGAGTTCATCTCTAAAATCCACCATAAATAAATTAATGGGAACAAAAGATCACTACAGTGCATAATCCAAATCACCAAACTGCCAACAAATCTTCAATTTGAGATATTTTTAATGTTGACTTGTAGGAATTTTAGTCCCATACAAGCTTATTGTTGGATACAATATTTTGAACGTCTTGGCAATACACATTGCATAAAAAAATTGTTGTGATTATATTTGTTAGTTATATAGTTCAGCCCTAGCATCTACTCTACACTCTTCACTCCTAACGTCTTGCTTCTGAAAACTGATTTCAACATCAATATTCAAAAAGAAATCTCGTCACCTGGTCAACTTGGTCTGTGACAGCTACGTCTTCAGCTATGTCTTCAGGTTGTGCTTCAGTTGAAACCTGGTACACATGAAGAGAAAAATACATATAAAATTCAATTCTTAGTAACACGACTGTACCTGTGCATTTACACAGTTACAGTACATACAGAACAATTAATAGGTTAAAGTATTGTAAATGCAAACTCATTTTATTTGCCATTACAAAAATAAATAAATAAATCCTTCTGCACTACAGGTTTGTGTAAATTGGTGACGTCTATTTTTCACAATGAAACAAAAACAAGAAAATACACAGTCCTCAGAGAATCCATACCTGACCAGAGTATGAATTGTATAATAACTCCAAGCCCTCAAAACTTATTTTACAGTCACGGTGTATGAATACACTGTCCTCAGTGTCAGTTATTCACAACTATAACATTGTGAGGACTAAGTATCTGTGAGGGCTGTACAGTATTGACAAAACATGCGACATGGGTGTTTTATACAGTAATGGAGATTATTTCGACATTGAACATGGACCTAAAAAAAAAGGATCTATCTATAGCTATATATTTTTATAATCCAATGAAAAAAAATACACGATAATGCGGAAAAATAAACATGCTCATTGTGATCTAATCTTATCCAATTAAGTTATTTTTTGTTAGTAATGCCCCTCGATACGTTTCTCGTATGGCGATGCGCAATTAAGGTAGTCTCTGATTGGTCAAAGTCAGACTAAAGTATACAATCCAATATTCATTTGTTGCTTGTCTTTGCAATACACATATTGCATGAGCCATTCGTGCGACAAGATATTTTTTTATATATTGTGCCAACGTCTTGCTTCTGAAAAATGTATTTCAACGTCAACATTCAAAAAGAAATCTCGTCACCTGGTCAACTTGGTCTGTGACAGCTACGTCTTCAGTTATGTCTTCAGGTTGTGCTTCAGTTGAAACCTGGTACACATGAAGAGAAAAATACATATAAAATTTAATTCTTAGTAACACACAAGTCTGTACCTGTGCATTTACACAGTTACAGTACATACAGAACAATGAATAGGTTAAAGTATTGTGAATGCAAACACATTTTATTTGCCATTTCAAAAATAAATAATCCGTCAGCACTAATGGTTAGTGTAAATTGGTGATGTCTATTTTTCACAATGAAACAATTAATAGAAAATACACAGTCCTCAGAGTGTCCATACCTGACCAGAGTATGAATTATGAGGACTGTATGTGTAACTCCAAGCCCTGAAAACTTATTTTACATTCGCAGTGTGTAAATACACTGTCCTCAGAGTGTCAGTTATTCACAACTACGACATTGTGGGGACTAAGCACCTGCGAGGGCTGCACAGTATTGACAAAACATGCGACATGGGTGTTTTATACAGTGATGGAGATTATTTCGACATGGACCTAAAAAAAAAGATCTATCTATATCTATATATTTTTATAATCCAACGAAAAAAAAATACACGTTAATGCGGAAAAATAAGCATGCTCATTGTGATCTAATCTTATCCAATTAAGTTATTTTTTGTTAGTAATGCCCCTCGATACGGTTCTCGTATGGTGATGTGCAATTAAGGTAGTCTCTGATTGGTCAAAATCAGACTAAAGTATACAATCCAATATTCATTTGTTGCATGTCTTTGCAATTCACCTATTGCATGAGCCATTCGTGCGACAAGATCTTTTTTTTTTTATAAATTGTGCAACGTCTTGCTTCTGAAAAATGTATTTCAACATCAACATTCAAAAAGAAATCTTGTCACCTGGTCAACTTGGTCTGTGACAGCTATGTCTTTAGCTATGTCTTCAGGTTGTGCTTCAGTTGAAACCTGGTACACATGAAGAGAAAAATACATATAAAATTAAATTCTTAGTAACACGACTGTACCTGTGCATTTACACAGTTACAGTACATAAAGAACAATGAATAGGTTAAAGTATTGTGAATGCAAACACATTTTATTTGCCATTTCAAAAATAAATAATCCGTCAGCACTAGTGGTTTGTGTAAATTGGTGACGTCTATTTTTCACAATGAAACAATCAATAGA
>NC_141245.1:2188691-2306191 GCF_054856555.1 Leptonotus elevatus
ATCAAAAACCAGCCTGTTATTGCTTTCCTCTTAAAAATTGCAATTAGCATTCATCTTACTCAACAGACGGTTAGCTCTGCTATGCTAACCGTCGCTAACAGAAGCGTAGCAATTCTAAATAATTAGCTGCATCCATCATAATCAACAGATGGTTAGGTATGCTAACGTAAGCTTAGCTGCACTTACACTGGACTTGCATTATAAATCATTTTCGCGAAAGAGGGAGCAATGTACACAAGCGACCAACAACAACAGGAAAAATTCGAGCTTCAAACCTACCTCATTAGCACAGCTACACGCCATCACATCTCGTGAAGTAAATAGAGCCGGGGGCGGTTCTCTATCGGGGCTGCTAGATGACGTCACTTCCGTACTCAGGGCAATATAATAAATCCAGTTCAAATCAACAAATTGGTTCAGTCGTTGGATTATGAACTTTGTTGATAAGAGTGGCTATTGTTCTATGATTTACAGTGTCAATAAAAAAAAATAGATCACATTTAAAATGAACCCCAAAGGCTCATATATTAAATGAATTACCACAGACGAAAACAAAGGATATTATTGCTAGAATTATAGATCATTTTGTAATCATAAAATGTGATTTCAGTTTCAGTTTTTTAAAAAGGTTTTTTTTTTCATTAACGAAAATGTTTTTTTGCTTTAGTAAATAAAATAACCTTGCTGCTGTCATACAGTTGCTGTCCGAGGATGTTTTAGTACTATACTTTAGTAGCGCTCACCTTTTCTTCTCCAGACAAGCATTTTTCCGGATGCCCCAAACATTTGGAAAGGGGGTTAATCAGAGAAAATAACTTCAACTCTTTTTTTCTTATTTTGGTCTGTATTTATGGAATCCCCTTTTCACTGGTCACACCAGGCCATCCTCCAAAAGTCTTACTCCCTCACCATGGGTGTAGATGCACTCATACCTGCTTACTGCCATTCCTGAGCAAGCTCTACACTGGTGGTGATGTCCTTATCCCGCAGCTGAATCAACTTTGGGAGATAGTCCTGGCATTTGCTGGATTTTCTTGGGTGCCCTGAAGCCTTCTTCACTTAAAGTTTGTAAGGTCACTAAAGGAAATTACTTTAATTTTCATGGCAAATAGGGACTTTGCAATTCATCTAATCACTATAACATTCTGGAGTACATGCAAATTGCCATCATAAAAAAACAATAATAATAAGTCAGCACTGGAGATTTTTAGAAAATCAATGTCATTCTCAAAACATTTGGCCACTGGTGTACAGAAAGATGTTACATTGTAAAGGCAGGGTGGGATGTTAAATGATGAATCAATATACGGCACTGACAGTTTCTCTGTCTCTGCCTCCAGCTGTTCAAAGTGATGTGATAAACAGCTGTTAACCATTGTATATTTTCAAATAAACAACCACTGCAAGAATTAAATACTGAAATATATAATTAAATGTCATAGTGTATTTCATTATTTAATTTATCTACTTAGGAATTGGTGGCTGCAAAAAAAAAAAAAAGGCTCTGCGTCTACAGACAAACATTCACAATACACAGCATTTTGAGAAAAAACTGAATTATGGGGACATGTGCGTAATTGTGGGGACAGGTGACGGTCAGCCAATCAAATGCTGTGAAATATACACTAGTGTGAATAATTCATGAAGTGGTGCATTACGAGGACCTTCCTACAGGGGGCGTCATCAAATACACAAAAATACACAAATTCATGTAATTATGGTTTACAAGGACATTGGCTAAAACTTTGGATTTAAGCCTTCTACAGCCCTAGAAGCACTTCTGCATTGAATGAATTATGAGGACATGGGCTGTGTCCTCATAATTCAAAATGTCCTCGCAGTGTTGCGTGTATTCAGGTGACATGTCCTCATAATACACAAAGGCAAACACACACACACACACACACACACACACACACACACACACACACACATATATTTATATATATATATGTGTGTGGGGGGGGCAACGATGATGTATAGATCCTCCACATCTTCAACTTCCAGTGAGGCCAGGCACAGTGGCCGCCATTGTTCCCAGCTAACCTGCGCATATCCAGACATGAAGGTTCCACCTGGGCATAAGCGTTCACCAGAACCAGTTCTCCTTTTAGAGAAGATTCTGTCAAGATAATTGATTCACCTTGAGTAAGACAAAAATGAAAATGAAAAATGTTCATATAAAAATATTGCAAAATTATCTTGGGGAGACCGGGGCTAGTTGTATCACGGGTAAGTTGTCACATTGCAATTTTATTCTCCACCAGAGGGTGCAACAAAAAAGTAGAAGACTAGTTTTCTTCGTATAAATGGTCAAGGGTTGTGTACCATCTGAGAAGAGAATAGCACGTTGTGAGCTGAGATAAGTGCCAGTTACATGTTTTGCACAACCCGAAGTAATAGACCAATTCTAGCAGCAAATTATGTGGACTCTTTAGAGGAGAGATCCAGGCATTGTGTCATTGCTCTGTTTTAAGCTAACTTTAAACTAGAGCAAGAATTAGACAACATGGTAGTTTAGGGCAACTTGTTCCAGTCATTTTGAGGTTTGTTGTCACATATGCAAAGAATGGGCCAATGAAAAGCTCGGTTTGCGTATGCCAGAATTATTCTTCAGATGAGTATGAGGTAATGAATTTGCAATGTTCTGTTTCGTTGTTTAGAAATAGATTTTCCAGTTGTTGGAACTACAGTATGCCGACATGTCAGGACTGGTTTAAGTTTCATGACGAACCATCCTTCCATCCAATAACCAAAATGTTTCTTTTTTTTTTTTTTATTCAATTTAATCAGCAATAACTATGCAACTATAACTATGCACTGACACTAAGTATGAAAATTACATGAATACAAAAAATATAGCCTACCTAAGTCTTTGGTCTTTCATCTGGTACACATTTTGTTTATATATGATGTATTGATTCCCTGAAATATATGGAAGTATAAAAAGTGATACAATTTGCCCCGGTCTCCCTACATCAGTTCCTTGAGATATGAGTAAGTTGACTTTTACAAGAGACCAGGTTTTTTTTTAATGAGATACAAGCAAATTCTTAAATAGGCGTGCAGTTTAGACCTCTACCTCAAAATGAATAACTCGTTCCAATTTTAACATAGCATTAGCATTTCGCATTGATTCCTTGTAGGACAACGTCAAATGGTGGCATTGATGCACCATTAAAGCAATTTTACCAACTGCTAATAGACCCCACAGAAAAAAGGGAGGGAGAAATTAGGGAGAAATTAAATCACAATGCATTACAGTTTATAGCTTGAGCCTACTAAATATATAAATCAATAATCCAATTAAAGCATATTTCCTTTATAGGTTTGATTGAGTGTGTTAAACTTAGCAACTGTATGTCTGCATGTGCAACAAAGAGCCACAAGATGGCAGGCAAAGATAACGTGACCAGTGAATGAACTTTCAACAATCTGATTTTATGGAACTATACGAATTGATAGGACGTTACTATTTATGTTTAATTGGATCTTCCTTGTATAGTTGGCACACTTGTGTAACAGATAATAAAATAATTTATTTATTTATTTCACAAATTTTGCAGAGGAAAAAAATTATACTTTTTGGGTAGATATAATTGCAGTTAACTCCGTCCCCTTGTATGCACTTTTAATGCATGTTATCCCCTGTTTCTTTGCACATCCGCTAATAAGAAGACCATTGCACAAAATCCAGGTGCGAGAGGTAATCGTAAGGCTGCCCAAAGGCAACAGGTGATAAAATAAAGGAACCTTGCACTCTGCTCCTAGTTCCTCCCATCTTTTATTGCACTTTGGTTGGCCGCTTTATCGTTGAACACACTTTTCATTGAGATTAAAGCTGGGGAGGAAACACAGAGTTGTGGGCAAGGATGTTTTTCTAAGGTGGGCTATAAGAAAGGGTGGGCTCAAATATAAAACATACAATAATGGCATAATTAGAGAGAATGTAAAGAATTTAACAGTTTTTGGACCAGTGCTGCTCCGTCTGTTCGCGTTTTGGCCAACTGGTATATAATAAACATATACAGATATACAGTACAGGCGCAAAAGTTTGGACAGACCTTCTCATGCAATGCATTTTCTTTATTTTCATGACTATTTACATTGTAGATTCTCACTGAAGGCATCAAAACTATGAATGAACAAATGTGGAGTTATATACTTACAAAAATAAAGTAGGATTCTTCAAAATAGTCACTCTGATCATTTTTTTCCACATTCTTGGAATTCCCTCGATTAGCTTCAAGAGTTATCACCTGAAAAAAAAATTCCAACACTCTTGAAGGTGTTCCCAGAGGTGAGAATGCCAAGAGTGCGCAAAGCAGTAATCAGAGAAAAGGGTGGCTATTTTGAAGAAACTAGAATCTAAAACATGTTTTCAGTTATTTCACCTTTTTTTGTTAAGTCTCCACATGCGTTCATTTTTATTTTTGATGCCTTCAGTGAGAATCTACAATGTAAATAGTAATGAGAATGACGCAAACACATTGAATGAGATGTGTCATGAATGTGTGTGGGGGGGGGGTGTGGGGGTGGGGGTGGGTGTGTGTGTGTGTGTGTATGTGTGTGCGGGGGTGTGTGTGTGTGTGTGTGTCCAAACTTTTGGCCTGTACTGTATTCTCAACAAAAACGCAACATAAAACAAAAACATAACAAAAAACATTAACAGCAACACAATCATAAAAAAACAACATGTTTTTGTCATTCCTACATACGCTTTGAAGTTTGAAGTAGTTCTAGATGAAAGAGGAAAGAATCACTCACCTTTCAGCAGTTGATCAGAGAGGTGATCACAACATGCATGACGTCACACACGTGTCAAAACATCAACTTAAAACTAGTTGAATGGTACCTTTGCCATGGCCTGAGAGGGTCTGTATCATTTTTACTGGCACTAAGCAACTTTGAGGAGGATGGTAGCTTAAGGTTGTGGTGCTCGCGATATTATGTAAACAGTAATGACCAAAAGACTGCATGTTCTCAGTTGAACTATTTACTGGATGCCAGAAAGATTGAGTACACAGCTGTGGAGCCCTCTTCTCTTAGTATGTGGAAGAATGTATAATCTATTCAAAAATAGTCTCTACTCTTTAACTGTCTTGGCCGTCAACCCACGCGGGGGACGGCTTAGCCTATAGCCCATGTGAAAATGTGTGACCTGATGGTCTTAACTGGTTTCTGCTGTACAAGTGCGTCAGAGTGCAGATAGATAGAAAGGCGCCAAGCCAGGACAAGTCACAGCGACACAACGGCCTAGCTCAAGTCACCTGTCTAATCATTCAGAGGCCTAATCTAACAGTAGGAACCTTGCCACACAAAAAAACTACAAATGTGCTGACTGCTTTATGGCATACGTCACTTCCCTTTTTCCCCCATTCATTACAAAGATGAAAGTCAATTTGAATGTTGATGCAGGATTACTGTTTTCATGGCAGAAGCAGCAAAACAACAAAAAAGTTTTGTCTGAGGAGACAAAAAAGAAAAAGGGAAGCTACCTGGATAAAAGAACAGTCAAGAATCAACATTGGCCCGGCTTTCACTCGCTGGCGTGAACTCAAAATACAACGCTCTGTGCTTGTCCTTATGAAAAATGTGGTCGTCCTTCAGACATAACATTACCACTTTTGTCCATATGATGCCGCCATAATCATTGTAAACTGAAAGTTCCTTAGTATTGCTTTAAGGGGAAAAATTATATATTGCGATAAATTGTGAGGATAAACGATTCCGAAAATGGATGGATGAATGGAGGGCTTTTCTTTAAAATTATCTGTCATTGGTTGTTGTTGGGGTTTTTTTTTGGGGGGGGGGGGTATGTATCAATGGTACTAGTGGTATCAGTACTTGGTATAGGGATAGGTGACTACTCAAAAGCCAAGTACTCGCCATAGTGGTATCGGTCATTATATGGTGCCCAAAGAACTTTACAATGCCTCACATTCACACACCAGTGGTCAGCTCCTGCCATGAAAGGAGCTGTCAGGTCTACTGGAAGCAAATCGGAAACTAGCGTGTATGTCTACAGCATAGTCACAAGGGTTTAGGATTGAACCCACAACCTCCCAGTTGGGAGACGACCACTGTATCACTGAACTGTGCCACCAAAAAAAGTGTTGAGCATCCCTCATACCTTTAAACTGTTTTCCTTATTTTTTGGGCATATATATGTAATTAACCCTTAGATGCATGACCTACTAATGCCTTCACTGTTCCATGAGTGGGGTAAAAAATGACCCCAAATTGAATGAATGTGTTTTATGCTGTATACTTGAAGAAATATCTCTCATTTTGGAGATAATTATTTTTGTTATTTTGGATATAAAAACAATTCTGGCATGTTACAGTTTTTCTTCATAGGTTTGGTCCATTTCTTGAAACTGAGATGACATTTTCATGGACAAATCCCAAAACCACCTTACAATTGGTGTCAACTGAATGGCATTCCTTGATGCTCTCATCAAATTGCCAATGTTTTAGTACATGTCTCAATTGCCTCAGTGGATCTGCGCAAAGGTTATTGTACATTTAGCCTATAGTTAGCACAATGTGCCCACATTTAGCCAATTTTTTCCAAATGAATAGATCTTGCTTATCAAACTGGATAAGTTGTTTTTCACTCTAATGGTTGTCCTCTCCAAAACATGTCAGCAGGATTTCAGTGTGTAAGTCATAGTATGCAAAATCATATGTTCAATTGTCAAAATGTGAATTTCCATCGTGGCCATCTCATCGGGGCCTGGATTACAAACCATCTAAGGATGCTCATGAAACTATTACCATCATACTCTCCTTTCCTCAATCCAATGGAGAAGTTTTTTTCTCGCTTGGAGGTGGAGAGTGCATGAACATCGGACTCAAGACCAGTTGACCCTACTTCAAGCAATGAGATCCAGCATTTCTAAATGGCCTGACAACTCCAGGTGGACAACAGTATAGTTTCCCTTCATCTGATATTTCAAACTCCATAATAGGCTGTACCTCTATCAGAGTCATTTGTACAGCAAGCTCTCAAAGAATCCCAGCAGCCATGATGCTCTTAATGAAGAACATGGACGATTTTTGAGTAGCGCAAAAAATAATGAATCAATATGTAGCAGTACCTGCACAAGTACATGCACAAACATACACGTACACACCGGCGCACGGAACACGTGTGGACAGACACCCACTTATATAACTGAGTAATCAATAACATTAGGCCTATAATAGGCCTAATTGTCTATATTTTATTACATGTAAATGTGATAGTAAGAGTCTGTTTCTCTAAACAACAATGTAGTGTTAGTTTAGTTGGATAGTGGAGCTAAGTACAAAGTAATAGTTCAAAGATGATAACCATAGTCAAGATATGAATTTAGGTAGACAGGACACGCCCCTTTTGCAACTCTAGAAGGGGGCAAATGCATTAGCACATTCTTTGTATGTGGATAGCAAGAAAACCAGTGTGTGTGGGGGAGGGGGGAGACGTCGGCACATTGTGCTGCATACAATTACGACAATAAAAGTAG
Source organism: Leptonotus elevatus (assembly GCF_054856555.1). Lineage (NCBI taxonomy): Eukaryota > Metazoa > Chordata > Actinopteri > Syngnathiformes > Syngnathidae > Leptonotus > Leptonotus elevatus. The sequence goes on from NC_141245.1 coordinate 2,196,203, forward strand.
AAATAACCTTTCATGTATAAAAACTATCGTTTGGCCTTCTTCTTGTAAGTTCTGTATTGATAGCACAAATTGGTTTAGAAACGACCAAGTTGTGACTAGATTTCAATGTCAATGCATTGCCTCTGACCTCTGTCCTTTAAGCATAATGGCTCATTATTTTGTAGAAAAACAATAACACAATGACAGCAAGGAACGTTAAATACCAAGACTATTGTGGCATCCCAAATTATCAGTTTTTTTTTCCATCAATGTCATCTTGCAGATCTGATATAATTCGCAGTGGGCCAATTTTGGTCCACGTCTTAGACCATAGGTGTCAAACTCCGGTCCTGCAGGTTTTGGAGGTTTCCCTTTTCCAACACAAGCTGATTCCAATCAGCAGGATCGTTATCAGGCTTATGCAGTGTGTGCTGATCATATATCAGCTGTGTTGGAGAACAGAATATTCAAGACCTGCAGGACTGCGGCCCTCCAGGACCGGAGTTTGACACCTATGGTCTAAGACGTGGGCCAAAATTGGCTTAGATGTTGCTGACCTACGTTCGAGATCTGTCAATTTCACGCCCAATGGACTCTATTTGAGTAATCAGATGCAGATGAGGTGACCGAGTGGTTAAAGTGATGGATTGCTAATCCATTGTGCTCTGCACGCATGGGTTCAAATGCCATCCTCATCGTGGATTACTCTTTTCAACACTGTTGATACTCACTTTCAACTGTGTCCCTCAGAGGATGTGGAAGTCGCTCAAGAAGTGTGCCAAAAAAGAATACCACAGATTCAGTATTTGCTTTGAGGATGTTGATAGAGAAATACACAGAGGGTCAGAAGAAGCTGCATTGTGTCTTTGTAGATCTGGAGAAAGCTTATGACAGGGTGCCCAGAGAGGAACTGTGGTTTTGTATGAGGAAGTCTGTGGTGCAGGACATGTATGAGGACTGAAAGACAGTGGTGAGGTGTGACGGAGGAGTTCAAAGTGGAAGTGGGACAACATCAGGGATCAGCTCTGAGCCCCTTCTTGTTCGCTATGGTAATGGTCAGGATAACAGACGAGGTTAGACAGGAATCTCCATGACTATGATGTTTGCAGATGACATTGTGATCTGTAGTGAGAGCAGGGAACAGGTGGAGGAGAAGCTTGAGGCGTGGAGGTTTGCCCTGGAAAAGAGGAGAATGAAGGTTAGTAGTAGCAAGACGGAGTACCTGTGTGTGAATAGGAGAGTGAGGTTGGAAGAGTGAGGTTACAGGGAGAAGAGACCAAGAAGGCGGAGGAGTTTAAGTATTTAGGATCAACAGTCCAGAGCAATGGAGAGAGTGGAAAAAGAAGTGAAGAAGCATGTGCAGGCAGGCTGAAACGGGTGGAGAAAAGTGTCAGGTGTGATGTGTGATGTGTGATAGAAGAGTTTCAGCTAACATGAAAGGAAAGGTTTATAAAACTGTGGTGAGATCAGCGATGTTGTTTGGTCTGGAGACAGTGCCACTGAGGAAAAGACAGGAGGCAGAGCTGGAGGTGGCAGAGATGAAAATGCTGAGGTTCACTTTGGGAGTGACCAGGATGGATAGAATAGATGAGTACATCAGAGGGACAGCACATGTTAGAGGCTTTGAAGATAAAGTCAGAGAGGCCAGACTGAGATGTTTTGGACATGTCCAGAGGAGAGATAGTGAGTATATTGGCAGAAGGATGCTGAGTTTCCAAATGCTAGGCAGGAGGTCTAGAGGAAGACCACAGAGGAGATTTATGGATGTAGTTAAAGAGGACATGAATGTAGTTGGTGTGAGAGCAGAGGACGCAGTGGACAAGGTTAGATGGAGGCAACTGATCCGCTGTGGAGACCCCTGAAGGGAAAAGCTGAAAGGAAAAGGAGAAGAAGAAGAAGACTATTGTGGCATGCCTAATTATGAGGCATTATTCATACATATATCAATCTGGTTGACCAGATATAATTGGCGGCGTGGCAATTTTGTTTCACAGACCGGACATTGCTAGAACGGGTCCTAGAACCGTACATTTTAAGCCCAATGGACTCTTTTTGACCAGACAGTATAAGATGAGGTGACTGAGTGGCTAAAGTGATGGACTGCTTATCCATTGTGTTCTACATGCATGGGTTCGAGTCCCATTCTCCTTGAAGCTTAACATTTTCGACACTGCTGCTACTCTGAGAACACTTTCACTGGTGTCCCTCAGAGAACGTGGATGGAGCTTTTTGAAGTACCGAGTACTGGACTGTGCTTTGTCACTAGTTCTTCTAATGACCTTTACGGGCAGAATTTCTGGGCGCAGAAGAAGCTCCATTAATTAACCGGAGCTCAGTGTCGCATTGTCACGTAGTTATGCAGCCAATCTGGTTTTGGTTCTGGTGTGAATACAGGCACCCGATTGGCGCGTAACACAAATCTGGAAGTGAAGTGCTTCAACGTGACATTGCTAAACTAAATTTTAAGCGTAATGGCTCATTATTTTGCAGCAAAACAAGAACATGATGATAGCAAAGAACTTTAAATATCAAGACTATTGGGGCATCCCTAATTATCAGAGGGGGGTTCATCAATGTCATCTCGCGAGCCTGATATAATTGGCAATGGGCCAATTTAGGCCCATGGCCCGGATGTTGGTGACCTCCATTCTAGCCGTCAATTTTAACCAAAATTGACTCTATTTGAGTAGCCAGACATAGTTAGGTGACTCTTTGACTCAGTGGTTAAGGGGATGAACTGCTAATCGCATGGGTTCAAAACCCGTTCTTACTGTATTGTGGCTTAACATTTTCGACACTGCTGTTACTCTGAGAATACTTTTACCGGTGTCCCTCATAGGATGTGGGTGGCGCTTTTTGAAGTACGGAGTACTGGATCGTTCTTTGTCATCATTTCTTCTAATAACCTTTACGGGCAGATTTTCTGGGGCGCAGAAGAAGCTCCATCATCCAGCCAGCGCTCTGTTTCAAATTGTCTCGTGGTTATGCAGCCAATCCAGTTCCTGTATTTTGAATACAGGCACCTGAATGGCTGTGTAACACAAACCCGGAAGTGAAGTGCTTCAACGTGACATTGCCAAACTAAATTTCAACATAGTGGCTCATTATTTTGCAGCAAAACGAGAACATGATGATAGCAAGGAACTTTAAATACCAAGACCGACATAGTAAATTCTGTAGAGTAAATTTGACTCTATTTAGAGTGGGACCAAATAGATTCAGTTTTAGAGTAATATTTACACTTGGAAGAGAGTAAAATAAAGAATTGGGAAAAAATAAATAACAGTCACTCAAGGGTGGAAGAACGAACTCACGACCTACAGCTTGGGAGACAGCCGATCTATTCCCTGTGCCACGCAGATCCTGCTTTGTGTTAGTAAACCGCTTGTGTCAGCTGTAATCTTCCTAACTCCAAGAGACCAAAAATTATGACTTTGGTCCCTTACCTAAGTATCTCCTTGCCACACGCCCACGTTGATGACATCTTTCAGGTGGTAGATGTTACGGGCATCTATAATCGGCAGAGTAATAATAAAAGCCACTTCATAGTTTTCGGGTTTAACATGTAGCACCGTGGCGCTTCCTAAAGAAAACGCGAGGTGGGTTTGAATTGGGGTAGCTGAACTAGTTAAAGCTTTAGACAGGATCTCTTGGACCAATTGTAATGGTACCAAGTACGGGGGAATATTTCCCATAGCGAGTTGGCCCACAGATGAACTAACTTCACGCAGCATGTCATTCATAAGGATCATAATGCCTTGTACATAGGCCGTATCCTTTTGGAACACGGTTGCCAGCATTTTCACGGCTGATCTAGTTTGGTTGAACATAACGCTATGTGTGTTAAGTACAAGGATCGTACCCTTAAGAGTCTTACCAAGCGTCTGTAAATTATAAGACTGCTGAACTAGCTTACTTGGGATATCTGGCAGCTCATCTTGAAGCTCACTAACCTGTTTGCGCACGGTCTGCAAGTGAACGGCGTTAATAGTAGAAGTTCCTATACTAAATAGACTTCCAATTGACGCGGCAGCTAATATTAGGCCTGTGAGAAACCGTTTTCCACGTCTCGGAGCCCCACTGAGGTCGGTTTGGGTAACTACAAATATCTCGAGTTGTCGTAACATGTGTGGGATGTCTTCGGCGGCGTGGTAGGTAGCTCGAAGGCCAAACTGTTTGCCAGCCCAAGTGGCGTTGCTATCGTCCTGGCCAGAGCGCTTCCTATACGTCGCCTGAGGGTCGAGGTGGACGAATATTCTTTGGGTATGAGTCGGGCAGTTGGTCATGAGCAATCCCGGTTGCTCTCTCAAGGCAATTCCCGCGGCGGGTCCAGGTTCAAACATCCCGGGTTGGCTCGCCACCGCGGCCATACACAACATCAGGATCACGGTTAGCATCATCTCCTAGTAACAGACAAAGTTGGTAACGGTGACCTTGAATCTGCGATGGCCTGTATAAGGCGCGTCGTGGGCGTATGTTAGAAGGACCCCCCTTTGGCTCCGTGGAACCACCAACCGCAGGGCGGGTGAAGACGCAGACTCACAAGCCATAAGGCCCTTAACCAATATGGAGAACAAATCCTTCAAGTCGCTGTCGTGCCCTAACGCGTCGGCCGAGATGGGGTTGGCGACAGGGTCGGACAGGTGTTGAACGATTTTGAAAATCTTAGGGTCGCTGGCTTGTTGGGCGACCAAGTCGGAGGTCCTAACAGGCGGTACACATGGCACAGGTCCCGAAGTGGCCTGTGCGGAAGAGTTGCGGGACGTCCCGGCGGACGCAACGGCGGACGCAACGGCGGACGCAACAGCGGACGCAACGGCGGAGGCAACGGCGGACGCAGCGCGGCGACACGTAACAACGTGGACCTCCAGGGCGGGTTGGGAGGGTAGCCAATAGTCATCGAATGTCCAAGGAGTCCCGGTAAGGGCCCCTTGCTTAGCCAACGTGTCTGTCAGGTCGTTAAAGTATTTGTTAGGTCCTGGAACCTTTGAGTGTCCCCAGACCTTTTTCCAGTAGACATGCATATCGTTGGATGAAACCAAGTGGTTGCACGTTTCAATGAGGTCACGGTGTTTAACGGGTTTTTTTGCCGACGTGAGAAAACCATTACGACGCCACACCGGTAGATGACAGTTGAAAGGCGAGGCGGGCATAGTTTGAGTCAAGGGCAGAGAACCAGCACCATCGTGTTCAATTGCCAATTTAAGCGTAATCAGGATGCCAGCGATTTCCGCGTATTGAGAAGAGTGGGGGTCCAACTGAAATTGCAGTGGTTCACACGGTGTGTCGTTGACCCAAGCTATGCCCACCCCAGCCTGCAGCTGAGTCTGGTGGTGGTAAGAGCAGCCATCCACGTAAGCTGTAGGCATGTCCTTGCAGACATGCTCCTTAAAATAGCGGTGAGGAAGCTGCGTAGTTTTGAAACATCTGTGGGGGGTTTTGATGTCCAGAAGGCCTTGAATACGGCTAGACTGAGGCTCAATCCCGCTTGGCCCGACCAAGATCCCCACGTAGTTTACCTTTTTGCGGCACCACTGTCCTTTCAGGAGGGCCAGTTTGACACCAGCGTAGGACAGTTGTCCAAGGACGTGGTCGATTTCCACCAAGTGATCATCCAGGGAGGAACTTCTCATCATAAATGAGGTTACTCCTAATGGCGGCGTCGGGGCACGCCTTGTTGGGGAAGATTTTAAATTCGGCCGGCGAGTTGGCGTAGCCTAACGGACACCTGGTGAAGGTGTACTGTTTGTTGCCAAAGGTGAATGACAACTTGTATTGGTCTCTGGGGTCCACCGGAATCGTCCAGGACCCCGAAGCCACTTCAATAGTGGTGAAGAACGTGGCATCACGAACCTTGGGAAGTTCCTGTTCAAGTTGTGTCATGGGCCATCGTGAAAGAGGAACCTGCAGATTCAGTTTGCGATAGTCAATGGTCGGCCTCCATGTGCCGTTTGGTTTCAAGACTGGCCACAAAGGAGCCGAGTAAGTGTTGTTACAGGGGCGAATGATGCCCTTTTCCAGCATGGCGTCGATAGTCTTCTGTACTGGTTCGTAAGAGGCTATCTGGATCTTGTACTGGCTTACGAAAGTTGGAGGAGCTCCGGGCTGAGTAGGGATGCGGACCACATGTAGGACCATCAGTCCGCAGACCAAGGAGTCCCTGGCAAAAGAAGGAGTGTATTTCATTAACACCGTGCGCAAGCGTTCGCGGTCCTGGTCGGATCGCAGCGCGTCGGCGCGGTGCAGGACTTCCTGGAGATACGCCTCGAACTCTGGGTACAGTTGGAGGTCTGAACTCTGGGTCACGGTTGGTTGAGGGGTCTCTGGGTTTTCAGAGGGGGAGCTAGAGGGCGTTGGGGGCAACGCGCTCAATGCGTAAATCACCAGTTGTTGGTCTGCTCCCAGGTCCACTCGGACGGTGTCTTCATCGTTTGTGGGACCGGCAGGCTTGACCGTGACAAGTTGAGATGGCCTGGTGAGTCTTCGGCCGTCTGCGTCTTCGGTCAAGAACAAGTTAGGTGGAATGTGTCCAACCACTGACACCGTTAGAGTGAAGTCGTGGAAGTCGGAACAGATGAGCAGACCCAGGCGGGTGCCTTTTGGTATGCGAACGTCATGAGCAAATTTGGGGTGCCGGCGGTCGTCTGCTTGCTTTTCTTTGTCCGGCTGCTCGTCACGTGGGCTGTTGGGTTTGAAACGTTGCTTGCGGTTTCGCGGCCCGCGGGACTGGCTCAACCTTTTTGATTTAGATGGGTCTTCCCTTTGGAACATGGGAGGAAGCTCCTTCAAGCTCCGATGGAGGACCCACATTTAACCTAATAAATTCCGGCGTCGGTGGTCCTGGGGGTTGAGACTTTCAATTTTGCGTAGCCCCTAGCTGCTAGGTCGCGCAACTGCGAACTAGTCAGTGTCTGAGGGCACACAAGCAAATCCCAAGTAGTGGTTGAGGTTTGGTTGGCGGTTCCGGACAAACAATGTTTTAAAACCCTGGTCTTCCTCCAGGTTGGGTTCGTTACGAGTCCCAAAATAAGCATCGCGAAGACGACTATAGAAAGCCTGAGGGGGCTCCTGTTTTCCCTGTTTGACGGACATGGCGGCTTCCATGCCCGTCAACTCAGGAGAGCCATCAAATTCACGTGCCATGGCCTGGTGCAGAGCTAAGGGATCCGACAACACATCAGCAGGCTGCCGTTCCAGTAATCGATTGACTGCTCGGCTGGATGTCATTCTAATCAAGTACAACTTATCCTCCACGGTTGCCGTTGGGAACCTCTGGAGATGATAGTGGATGTCCTTAAGGAACTCTGATGTGCTGTGGGACCCGCCAGATTTTGGTTCGAACCTGCCAATATTTCAAGCCAGCTAGTCAAAATCATTCCAGGCATCGCCCATGTGTCTTTCCAACGGGGGAGTAGACATGGGTCCACGTTGGAAACTGTCAGCACCGGAGGGTTCCAAGCCTCGTGGTGACGTGTCCACCCGCGGTGCCAGGCCCAAATCAGCGGTGGTCGCAGGTGGCGTCCTCCAGGTGGCTCCAGACTCAGGTGGCAGTTTAAAATTTGGTCAGGCTGACAAGCCAAGTTCTTCCAGGCAAACATGATATCGTTACACATATCGACTAATCCTGCGGCACGAGGTAATTTCGTTCTTTGCGGAGTAACTAAGAACTCTCTTGAGGTTGACATACAGATGACATTCTTTTCTTATCTCTCTCAAAATGGCCCACAGACTGGACATTGCTGACCCCCATTCTAGATCCAACATCATTTTTAAGCCCAATGTAATCTGTTTGACCAGACAAAAGGAGATGGTAATTTATGCAGCTATTTTTCTTATCGTAACTCGTCCACCAAAATGTTTTTTTTTTTTACATCCTTGACAAAAATGCATTAATCGTTGGTAGGCGTGGAATGTAACACTCGTGAAAATTAAGGAAACACTGTAACTGCATTTTTCTCTTTTTCTTTCTCATTTTCCCTTTCTCCCCCTACTTCCTCTTTTTCTCACTTTTCCTCCACCCCAGGCAGTCCCCTTTGCACCAGCTTGCACACACAGAACATGTGAATCGACTGTCAATATAGCGCATTGATTGATTCATATCAGTGCGTGCTGTCGAGTCGCGCCGGGAGTGAAGTCATGCGTCTGACAAATTAGGCCTCGGGAGGACCCAGCCCATTTTGGAAACATCATGTATTATTTGGTATATTTCAGTGGTAGGGAACCCTGGTCCTCGAGAGCCGCTGTCCTGCCTGTTTTCCATGTCTCCCTCCATCAACACACCTGATTGATGAACAAGATCGTTATCAGACTTCTACAGAGCTTGCTGATTAGCTGATCACTTGAGTCAGCTGTGTTTGAGGAGAGAGACATGGAAAACAGGCAGGACAATGGCTCTCAAGGACCAGGGTTCCCTATCCCTGGTATATTTGAACATGATAAGACTGTCTACGCACAATTTTATTTGATAAACCTTTTTATTATACTAGCAAAATTGTATATGTCCAAATTCATGCACCTTCTTCATTGAGTTTTTTTGTATTCATAAAGTAAATTTTCATCATTATCTACACTAAAACATACAATTACTGTAAACTTTATAATTCATTTCTATAATTTTATACTGCTTTTGCTTTGTTTTTCAGCTTCTATATCCTTTATAACCTCCCTGATGTGTTTTGTTGTATACAATGTTTATATTTAATTCCCACACATTATTTTGTATGCTGTTTATTGTTCAAATAAACTTTTTAAGAAAAGAAAAAGAAAAATGGGAGGACCCAGCCTTGTGAATTTGGATACATGCAGGGAGTGAAGCCCAAGTAAGAACCTTACAAGTTCAAGATTGTTTTGACCTCAAAAGATTACCTTTTAATTTAAAAATCACTGCTCTAGATTTTATTCCTGTCTCTAAGGACGAAATGAATGCCTGTAGTTGATCCAGTTTATCAGTACGTTGGCCACATTCAGATATGGCCATTTGGCCATACGAACACGGCTGTTAGCAATTTTGCCATTACCGCAACCTCAGTTATCGCGAGACTATAACGCACGAAACACTAATGAGTGATAAGACATAAACATCGCGAGATTTGAGCAGCTGCTCAATATGCGTTTGTGTGTGTGGTTTTTTTTTTTTTTTTTTTTTTTAAACCTGGCTGGTACTCCTCTGACAGCACGTGGGAGAGAGTCTTGACTTTGTACTGGGACACTTTAAAAAAATCAACGTTTACATCGAGTTGCTGTCATCGTGGCGACATCAAGGGCCTTAAAATACTGTAAGTGAAATCGGTAAATTGCATTCTAACATTTGTGCCACAGAGCAGGTTGTCTGTAGTTAACTGCATGTTCATTTCGCGTGGCTGGGTCATCTACTCACTGCGATGCAGGAGTTTTTGTTGTTTTTAAATGCAACTTTCGTGTTGCTATTATGCATTCCTACATGTACTTAAAACCCACTGGCGTTAGTAAGTCCGTGTCATTGAGCTACTAGCATCATCTTCCAACCTTTCAAAAACTTGCGTAGCTAAGTTAGCCACTCTCACTCTTGTTATATACATAACTTTGCCAAATTCTCCCTCTGTCGTTTGACACAATCATAACATGAGATTATGTCCAGGGCAGAGCCAATGATCCATACATTGCCAATACCACTTGTACAAACGGCTTTCATTTTCGGCAGGCCGGTTAGCAAGCTAATGTCAAGGTCTGGGGCCCGATCGGTAAAAGCGCACTGGTTGAAATGTCCTCTAGTTTACATAGGTCAGCATTTTAGTGCATTTCATAATGTTATGTTTTAGTGAATACGTTCTTTTTGGGGCCAGGACGACACGAAACTGTTCTGAGATGTTATGATATAACCCACGGTCAGATTCGTTGGGCCCAAAAAAAGCACTTTTGCCGTTGTACTTTCTGTAACTAGATTGATGCAACGTTACCGTTAATTCGACTTCATTTATTTGATTGTTTTTATTTTCTAATGAATTACGGCGGTTGCCTGTGAACTTAATGTGTGTCAAACACTGCGGCCTTGCAACGAGACATGCTTTACTGCCAGCAGTGTTGGTTAGCATTAGGTCACAGCTACAAACGTCCGATTTTGTTAAACCACGCTCAACACACAGTACCGTAATTTACTGATTTGTACATAATTGCGCCCACTAAAACTCCAACAAAAATGTCATGCAACGTTGTGAATAGTACGCGTCCGCCGAGTATTTTGATATTCGGGCGTCTGGTGGTCTTAACTTTGTAATCTCTGTTGGCACCCAACGGTTTCATTTGTTTCTTTTTTTAATCAATATTTCTTTTTATCAGCCGTAGAAGGTTGACTGAGTCTGAATTATTGGGGCATATATTTTGTGTATGTGTTGATATGTAAGAAGCCTGTCAAGCTTGAATGAGGAGGAGAAATGGTTGGAGGTTTAATTCAAGGTATGCCCTTTCTTATATCCTTTCAAGGGGAAAGACGTCCCAGTAGTTGTTTCCGTTTCACGCTGTGGTCGTCGATGCTAACTTGTCGGCTAGCTAAGTCATTTAACCACTTGCTAAAAGCACTTATAAACAAACAAAACAGCGAGGAACCAAACGGGACAATTTGACAAATAAAACGTGTCACTGATTTTGAGTTTAACGGTAACGTTCTCGAGGTTGGTGTGACTTTCTTTTGTGTACTGAGCACCAACCGTATCATTCTAGTCGTAGCAGCACAAGGGATTCGATCGGGTTGAAAAATTCGCTCCTTGTTTTGAATGTTAAAAGTAGTTTTAGATATTCAGAATTTAACAGCCCTCTAATAGGCATCTCTTGAATACGAAAACAAATAAAAATGCCTCCCCAGTGTAATAAGTTTTTACCCGTGGAAATTTCTTGTTGGATTGTCAGGTTGTCCTAAATTGGCAATTGGTCAGCACAAGATTAAGTCAAGAAGCTTGATTGCCAGATCTGCTAAATTATGTATGTAGAGATAGAGAATAGGATATTTTGGGTGACGCAAAACTAACACACAAGAAGCAAAACAATGTTCATGAACAGCCTCAAGTATGACTACAAATACAGAAACTGTCAGTTGATTTGGCTGGTTTTAATATTTGTCTTTAGTTGCACGGCCACTATCGAGCTGTATAGTAGGGCTGAGCAATAAATCGTAATTATTTTAGTTGATTAATTCGTCATAAATTAGAAAAGGAGCTAAATTATGAAATTAATTATTTTCAGTTGTAATTTGGCACAAAAGCTGGATGGGTGGTTTACAAGTCTTGCGTTTACAATAGTTTTACTAAGTACTTAATTGTAGGGCTGGGCAATAAATCGAAACAATTCGATTAATCTGCATTTCTTTTTTTAATCGAATCGTTGAAAATTTGCTGAATTGTGAAATCGAATTCTATCTTCTGGTTTATTAACAGCTGTTATGTTACAGCCAAATGTTATTGTAACTTGTAAATTTGCACAAGTGTCAGAATGCTGGATGGGTGGTTTACAAGACATGCTTACAATAGCTACCAACTACTTAATTGTGATATTTAAGCACAAACTATTAAAACTGATTAATAATCAGTATACATTATTGTAGTCTGAATATTTTGCACAGGAATGATAAAAAAAAAAGAAAAAGATACCTTTATATAAATGTTTGTTGGGTTTATTAATTAGCCGTAATCGCCCTGAATGATTTTTTTTTTTTAACCGTATCGCCCAGCCCTACTTAATTGTAACATTAGGTATGAATGTTAAGTTGACGTTAACTGATTTAAAATCACTTAGCATTATGTCTAAGCATTTAGCACAGTTTTTTTTTTTAATGAATCAAACTTTCTATAAATAAATGTTATTTGGGTTTATTAATTCTTTGATTAGAATTGTAATTGTCCAGAATGACTGAGAACCCCCCCCCCCCCCCCAGAAATTATTATTTTTGTCCATATTGCCCATCCCTACTCCAGTTGACTTTTGAGGTCTAAAAAAGTAGGGTGAACAGCGAGTTGAAATGTAAAGGGGCCACTGCTCGACACTTATACAGCAGCCAGCCAACTTTGCCTGTAACCTTGTCCAAGGTTAGGTAGTGTGGGCCACCATTTCCGAGGCATATACTTAACAATATATAGTTGCATATCATAGGTTTTCCTTTTATTGCACTGCTGGTGCCTGATTTTAACAAATCATCCGCAACAAATATAGCTGACACCATTTTAAATTTGCTATATATATTCATAGATTAGGTATTGGATGTGTGAGTGAGTCCAGCGCTGGGGGTGGAGCAAGTGAAGTTGTATGAATATTAATATACTGGGTCTCTGATAATAACAACTAAAATGAACACTTGTATTGGTTTTAAATTTTGTTTTATTTAACCTTTTATCGAAGAAAAAAAATTCTGCTTCACTAGTATGTATAATTTAAAAGTAGCACATTTAACTACACAAACAATGTGATATCCACCTGAAATGAAAAAAAAATCCTTAAAGATGAACTCTTTGACTGCCATAAACGTTATATAACGTTTAGTAAAAACCTACGGAGGGGCGCCGAAGACGTTAAAAGACGTTCACTGTTTTTTTTGTTTCTTTTTTGGAAACGGGTGAAGGAAAGCCTTGGGCAGCTGTGCTGAAAGTATCAAGCAGATCTAGTTAGTATAATGACTCGTTTTGGCCCCTAGATGGCAGCGATGACTCTCTTTGGACAAGATTGGGTGGGCGTCAGTAGAAGACGTGAGGCGGAGCTAGAGTGTTGAGGGGACAATGGCTGATGAAGCAACAATGGCGACTGGTTGCAAACAGCTCACGCTTGAGACGGAAAGCATTGATCAATACTAAAAAGCGCATTGATGTCGACGATGACGATGATGATGATGGTGACTCCGAGCTTGACGCCGAAGTTGGAAGCGTTGACGCGACCGTTATGATCACGTAGTAAGCCTCACCGGCTGGCGATGCTAACGCCGGAAAACGCGGAGCAAAGCCGACCGGGCACTTCTGCACAAGCGGACATTCAATCGGACGATGGAGAGTAGTCGAAAAGCATCGACCAATGCACATTGATGATGATGATGATGGTGACTCCCGAGGTTGACGCCGAAGTTGGAAGCTTTGACGCGCGACGATGGTCACGTCATAAAGCCTCACCGGCTAGCGATGCTAACGCCGGAAAACGCGGAGCAAAGCCGGGCGGACATTCGATCGGACGATGGAGAGTACCCAGAGTCCAATGCATATTCATCGGAGGAGCGGGTACAGTCTGATCACGGAGAAGACACTGGTTCTGGACTACGATGCCACCATGAATGGAGTGGATAAGATGGATCAGAACATCTACCACCCGGTATAGGAACTGAAGGACATGAGGAAGCCAGACGTAACACCACCGTAACGTAACCGTAGCATGATCCTGATAGTAGACTTTATGGCAACACACACTGCAGTATATACTTGCTATTCCCCGGAAAAAACGGCCGGCAAGAAAGTGTAGCGTCTGCACGCGAAGAGGCAATCGCAGTGAAACTAATCTGTTGTGCAAATCCTGTTGCGTCTCCTTGCACGCAGGGGAGTGTTACACAAAAAGAAAAACTGTCGTTGAAACATCCACATAATTGTAAATCGTACCACAGTTGCACACATTTGTAAATTGTTGTGTCAAATTGTTACACTGTTGAATGTAAATAAACGTATTTTGCTATCAAAAAACACTTTTTCATTCTTGGTGGTAGTGTTTTATAGAAGTAAAGCACTATTTAGGTGTTTGTGGCATCATTCATGGACAAAAAGAAGTGTAAAATTCACTAGAGTGCATGAAATAATATCGTTTCACTAAAAGCTTGATTTCTCCGTATTTTGGTCCAAAACAAGCGCATTTGGATGAAACTAACCATTTTCTATTGTTGATTACTGAAGAACGGAATAAGGTAGAAACAAACTTTTTTTTTTCTGATGAAAGATGAGAGTTCAATCTTTCATTTGGTAGTGTTTCCATAGTCCAAACACAATTTTCTGTGGACCTTGAAAGATCAGTCAAAATGCTTAAATCGGCTGGCACTCACAGCATCCCTTTTCTGAAAACGTCTGGCAGTCAAAGAGTTAAAAGTAACTTATTTTTTTGGGGCACTATAATTTAGAACTGCATATTGTAACGAACTATGTTTTATTATTTGTTGCCCTTGAGGGCTTGCAGCAAATATGCCATGTTCAGTTAGAGTCCTGCTAATGTCCGAGCTCATAAACGCAACGGTTGCGAATCGCGAGTGACTGGGAAGAGAGACAGTCCGCGATAGAGCGTGTTCGATATCAACGCAGGCAATACAACATTTTTATTTTGGTTGTTAATAAGGTGAGTTCACTGACTATTGACTCCGTAATCTACAATATGTTAGTGAACCAAACCGAACATTGCGTTACAGCAAACACACACGGTGCTATTGCTACTTTCCAGACATGACTGTCAGAGATGGCATCAGCAGCAACATGCTTCCCCCTCCTTTTAAATACTGATTTATCACTGCCGTGGTGCCATGAAAGTTTGATACCACTTTTTTTTAGACCGATACCGATATTCAAATCTTCAGTACTCACTGATACCAAGTGCATTTCCAAAACATTGGCAGATATTTTTCAAAAAATGACATGTATATCCCAACTACACAAATTTCCATAATATTGAATGAAATTAATGGCTATTATATTTTTCATTTTGCTCATAAAATCATTTTGCATAGAGCATACAATAAAATGACCTTCAGAAATAAGATTAAACAAATAATCCAGTGGCCAGAAAAAGTCCCAATCAAAATATGAGGTTGTCTAACTCTTTAAGGAATACAGTGAAATGCAAATAATTCAATTCAATGCAATAGAGCTTCAAGTAATTTAGTAATATCTACCATGTTAAAAATTCCTCAAGCTGTTTAGGGTGTGATGTTTAATTATATCGTGTTTTGAAATTCATGCTTTTAATTTGGAAGGTTGCTCTGTATAAGAATTAGTATACAAAAAAGCCACATTACAAATGTAATGTAGTGTGTGTGTATAAGAGCTATAATTGCCGTCTGCGAGTGCCATAGACGGCACCGTTCTATTGTTAGCACCGCAGCTCAACGATGTTAACCCATGAGCAGTATTTTATTTTGAAATGGCCTGGTCAGAACCATCAAAAAGCCCAAAACGGTCACAATTTAACGAGGCAATTAAGCGTGAGGCAATTAAGCACCACTAATTTACATGAGCTACAAAAGTATATGAACCACACATATAGGTGATATTACTCACAACAAGAGTAACGCAGAGTGAAATGGCGCTGCTTGAAGTAATGAAGTTAACAAGTGTTACCTCATAAGGAGACACACAGGAAACGAACGAGACAAAACTTACGTTCCCACCAGTCTTTCTGACAGTTCCTGACCGAAAAAGGGCCACAAGTGCAGGGGCCGATACCAGTATCTATATCCATCGCGAGTACCGATACCATGAAATGTGGCCTGGTATCGGTACTCACCCATCCCTAGTATTAAGTATTTTTGGTGAAATGTAACCGACATTTCAGACTCTGTTGCTATCACGGGTTAGCCAAGACATTCCATTACCCATAATGCTTTTGTTTACATCAAAGATGACCAAGATTACCACTATTGCGTATGTGCATCACAGACATGACCTTCAGTAAGTTGGAGAAGCGTTGGCCAAGGCAGTTTTCTATAGAAAAACACAGCGCCAAATAAATAAATACATAAATGACTCGTCGTCGATTGATTTTGATTTTCATCATGACTAATTGACTAATTTTGGAAGTTTTATTCCTCCCACTCCTTTTTTAGGCTATGTTTAATGAAGCACTGACTGGAAATAATGTTTTGGTTGTCTTGTTTATGTTAACCGCTGCCTGAAATAAATTAAATGAGAATGAAAAATGGGGTTTAATTATAATTTAACGCTCTCATCACAAATGTTTTTTTCCCCCCTTCAGGTGTAGCTGCTAGTGTCCTGACGAGATGCCTCTAAGGTTTCGCTCGATTGTGCCCTATACACTGCCTGGAGTCCTTGCACTTATCGGCTGGTGGTGGTACACCTCCCGTAAGAAAGAGCGCCTCATCGGCAATGATGACCCAGATGGGGGTGCAACCAATGCAACCTTGAGATTGTCTCTAACAGTGGGCCGCAATGGTATGGTTGAGAAAGACACTGTATCTACTATAAATAACACAGAACACAACCTGACCTGCAAACATCCAAAGGCCACTAGAAAAGATGAGGAGCATGAAAATATCTTCCAAAATAATGTTGATGATAAAGACACAGCATCCACAATGGGAAAGACTCTTAAAGAGGCAGCTGTTGAGGCGTGTGGAATAGAACTTAAAGTTGATAAACCCGTAGTCTCAACTCTGCCACCATGTGAGCAGGACAATAGTCTCAGTGTGCCACTAAAAGATCGTAGAGACCCGAAGAAAAGCCCAGTGCCCTCCTGTGCTTCAGAGGCAGGCATCGATCTAAAAAGAGAGCTAGCATCTGCTTCTGAAATCACTGTCAAAGACATTGTCTTGCCCCACCAATCCACTACCAAGTCTACCACGACGTCAGTGTGCCTTACTGATGCAGAGCGACCTGAGCCAGAGGGGGAAGTTGCAAAGAACCACAACACTATGACGACACAGGATGATGGTTGTCCAATCGTACCTGTTGAAGTGCAGCAAGTGGCATCATCACAGTTTGAGTCTCGAGATCTACCCATTTCACTGCAAGATTTTAATAAACACATTCTAAGCAGCACCCCCAACTCTCTGGTCCTTACTTCCAAAGCCCATGCTATGTCATCGACACCACAGGACATCCAGGTTCATGAAGAGGATCAGGATCTGGAAGTTTTGGCAGCTGGACTCATAACTGAGGTATTCTCAGCAGCCACCCGGGTCTTTGGTGGCACCAGCTGCCCAATTAGTGACCAAAGTCAGCATTGTCACCATCCTCGATTGCCAAACCACCATCAAACAGGCTGTGACGAATTCCAAAACAAAGAACAAGGGATGCCCAATGGGTCTTTTAATGCCTCTGTATGGGAATCTATAGAGGGTAATGAATTGGTGCAGATAAACAATACACAAAAAGACCCCAGGCCAAAACTGTCTCACCAAGTAGCAGACAGTGCACCACTACTAAGCAACAAACTGAAAGGTGATGAATCAGCTACACAGACTGAGGACTCTGCTTGCAGCACCTGTCACTCTGAGGATGGCATTGGCAACAAGACTTACCAACACAGTCTGATTGACAGCAAAATGGATGTCTTCCAGATTACAGACTTGTCAGAAAAAGAAGCAACACAACCCCGATCATTGAGTGACACACCCATAGAGGAAATTATTTTTTCTTTGACGGAAGATAACTCAGTGGATGCTGTGTGTGGTGCAAAGATACTCGATGGAATGGGCCTAAGGAATGGACCTCAGGGATGTGACGTGGAAACAGACCAGTCTGGAGGTGAGTTGCGCGTTTGTGTGTCAGTTGGATCAAAGTGAAATATACCATAGAATCTTTGAGGTGAAACACTTTCCCTTCAGTCAAGTTGTGTAGGCAGTGTTTTAAAAGGAACACCGACTGTAATGACAAGTTTGCTCTATATCATAGGTGTCAAACTCCGGTCCTCGAGGGCCTTGGATGTTTCCCTTTTCCAACACAGCTGATATATGATCAGCTCATCAGCAAGCTCTGCATAAGCCTGATAACGATCCTGCTGATTGGAATCAGCTTCTGTTGGAAGAGGGAAACCTGCAGGACTGCGGCCCTCGAGAACCGGAGTTTGACACCTATGCTCTATATTATTTATTTGGTTGTTACTAACATAACAGATTAATTTTTCAAAAATAATTTCCAGTTTAACTCATTCACTCCCAGCCATTATTACTGAAGCAACCCCCTTCGCTCCCGGCTGTTTTACTAGATTTTAACTGATTTTGCAAGGCCCACAGACAGAATATTGTGTTCTATTGCTATAAAAACATGGAACCTACCAAAAGAAAGATTAGTCTTCTTTCATTAGGAAAAAATATATTTCTATCCGTTTCTGTTTTGCAGCAATTAGCATAAGAATATAGATACGTTTCATCATTATTCTCAAATCTGTTTAGAACTGTGCGTAAATGAGCTTGTTTGCAACATGGCCCTGGTTGATCTATTCTACTCTGCTGCCACCTGCTTGCCGTTTTTGTAATTACTACAATTGCTTAACCCGTTCTCTGTAAAATACGTCTTTGGGACATTTAAAACTAGTGATGCACCGAAAATGTTCGTTCGAAATTGGCAAAAATATGTATTTTCTGTATTCGGGCGAAAAAATATGACCGAAAGAGGATGTTGTGATGCAAGCGAGAGAAAAAAAAAAAAGCTGCACGGAAGCGTCTGTTTGAATTAAACACCAAAAACGCGGGGGCATTTGTTGGTACCGAGCTACCGGCAGCTTCATTGTGCACACCGGCGAAGGAGAGGGTTGCTTGGTAAACTGTCAAAAAAGAGAGTGCTGCCAAGTACTGCACTACAGGTGAGCCACTCTTTCTCCTGCAGCGCCTTTTTTTTCTTCTTTTTTTTCTTTTTCTTCTTTGAGATCCCCTTGGGCGCTTCTACTTTTTCACTTGCATTCTGTTGGCCGTGCTAAATACTTTAGCTAATGTTAGCACTATTGCTATCAAAAGTTTTAAACAAGTAAACATGTACCACTATCTCCGGGTGGCGACAGACCTGTACAGGACGCCGTGTGTGACTTTGCAGTCTGTTCCCAAATCCGATTGGCTGGTGCGAATACATTTATTTATTTTTATACATTGGTGAATGTGCCGATTTTTAAGTGCGCTGCACCGTGTCCCGCTCCAAATAGCCTACAAATGCGTCATCCGCACCGCACGTATCCGTGCCCGCCAGTGCAAAGTACTGTACATTGACTATAAAGTGCAATTCCACCGCCAGAAAATGCTCAGTTGCTCACCCCGCGTTTGGTGTTTAATGTACCATTCGCCATAAAATTATTTATATCTTGTTTTGTAAAAATGCCCGTGCTAAATAGGCCTAAATATTTTACAATAATATTAGTGTGTGTGAGAGAGAGAAAGCTCTTTCTCGGGGCTGTGGCTATATTTACAATTAACAAGTCAATTCAAAGGCTGCGTTCAGACTGCAGGCATATCTGATTCCTCCACAAATGTGATTATTATTATTATTATTATTTTTTTTAAATAAAACAAATGTTTTTGTTTTAATTTATTTTCATTTTTATTTATTTAATTTATTTTTTATTTTGTAGGCCTTACTGTCCACACTGTTGTTAGCAAGTGTCCAAATCTGATCTGGCTCTGATATTGTTGACCCATCTGACAGGTTGCTGTAGTGACGGCGTCGAACGGAGGTGTCGCCCAGCATGTGTAGTGTTTGACGTTTACCGCTCCCTACTGCCCAGTGCTCTACACTTTTGCACTGGTAGAACTGGTGTTACCAACTTTTTCAGTTGGTCGCATCACACAGGTTTTGGTTGCACTTTAAAAAAATTATTAAAAAATTCCCCCCGGGAGATACAGCATGACCATATTTGCTTAAACTTGCTCTGCTAGATAAGTTCTCGTAGTATCTGTGAGTTTACCAACTCTGGAGAATAAATCTTGTACCAAGCCCGTTTATTACCACTGCAGGGGTTCGAACCAATCATCAGTCTGGATGGGCTAAAAATCAGGTTTTGGCTGGCAGTTTGAACAAGGCCAAAGAGATGTTAATTTGGACTTGGCACACACCTGCCAGCATTTAAAGTGCTCTCATTAACTCTAAAGTTAATTAGTTGTAGGTTTTTCCTGACATTTTTATTGTCGCACAAGCCATTTCAAAAAACATTAGAGGGTTGTCATTGTTCAGTCAGGACAAGGCCACAAAATAATTTCTGAGTCATTAAATATCCCATGAAACACAAAAACAGTCATCACCAACAGGAGAAAATATGGCAACATTACCAAGAACTCAACGTCCCTCCAACATTGCATTTTCCCTGACCAGTTTTACATTTGCCTTTTTTTTCCTCAAAGTGGCTGGCAGCAACATTGAAGGAGCTGCAAGAATTTCTGGCAATTACTCGCTGTTTTTTGTGTGACAATAGCCCGTCTTCTAAACATGTCTGGGCCATGGTCTAAGGACTTACCAAGCCTTATCTTACAAAGAAATGACTTCACACAATACATTCCATTCTTTTCCTTTTTTTTGTTTATAAAAGAGAAATATCATATCAACGTTGTTGAACTGGAGGCTTATTTCACAATAAAAATAAAAATAAATCATATGTAAATTATAATCTAAAATGTTGCATTTTGCTATTGTGTATCTGTTGTAGTCATTCATCAACCACTTTTGAAACATGTTACAAATGTACCAAGTCAAATGAGTCAAGCCAGTAATATTTGAATGGAAAACCTTTAAATATGGGGATTACAGTTAAGGTGATGTTATTTCTCTGAGCCAACTAAATTCAAACGTCATGAAGGGTTTGAACATGATTAACGCATTGTCCTTTTACTGTTTAGTTCAGTGGTGTAGTCCAGGGTATACGCACTTCTTATTTAGTCAATCTTGAGTATACCCACTTCTAAGACTTGCTTCTTCCACCAAAACAAAAAGATTAAAATGTATGTTAACAAGTAAGTTCCGGTCAGTGCGTGTGTGCGTGTGCGTGGCATTCAGTAATGTCAGGGAAGGCGTAAACGCACGCCGCATATGCTAAAGCAAACTTCTAAATAAAGCTGACTAAATAATACATTGACACCAATGAAACAGCTTTCGCGGATTTTACTTTGAAGTCTGCCTGCATGGTCACGCCAGCTTGACTATTTCCTTTTTTGGCTTGCATTATCGATGTTTTATTTAAATTGCCTATTTTCTACCGCCATTATCATAATGCCAGCCAGAAAGTATATTAAATAGCTAATTTAGAGCTTAAAATTACAAAGACATTGTTTGTACAGGTCAAGTGAACTTGGAGTTTAGTTTTTCTCCACTTATGCTCTACTTTCCCAAACGTACTCTGTAAACTGAATTCTCACGATATTTGTGAGTTCACAAACTCCTGAGAATCCATCTTGTACCGAGCCTGCGTATTTTCACCAATGTAAACCACTGATGGTTTGGACCAGTCACCAAGCAATATTGTGTTTGGGGGTGGGATATGTGGCTGTGACGAAAACAAAAAGCAGCGAAGCCGGGGGGAACTAACAAACCAAACGTGGCGACATGGTGGACCGTGGACGACTGCGTAGAGTCGCGGATGCTGCAATAAATTTTCGTTCGCGCAGAATTATCCACAGTTTCCTTTTTAAAGAACAGCGAGAAGTGCTTTGTACATTTTTAGCTAGTAAAGATATTTGTTTATTCGTGTTTTTTAAAAAAATTTTTTTACGACGACTATGACAGTCGTATCCGTTGCCGTGATTGGTCAAAACAAAAGTTTGGTAGATGTGCATTTTCCAGTCAGCTTGAAGTATTGTACAGAATGTCCAACCTTTCCCAAGCAAATCACAGTGGAGAATCTGGAGTCCCAGATTGATATTGTGGAGAACTCGCTTGAGTGAATCACAATTATCAATATAACCATTGCCAGGCTCCTACTTTCCTGCATTTCGATTTAATAGTCAGAAGTCTTTATTCTCATAGTGCACCTCAAAGGTGTTTCAATCCAACAAGTAGTTGATTTAATAGGAACAACAGCATCCAGGACGTTTGAAATATTCCAGGTGAACTTATCCAGAAGTTTTAACAATGGTCTCCGCATTTACAGTTTGTGACACAGCCATGATTTACATGGATTTAGTGTTTGCGTTCTCATTTCTGTATATCTTTTTTTTATAGAAACAGTGGTTGCCAGAAATTTTGGGATTATTTGTAGTTCAAATAACACACAGAAGTTATCAGCGATAACCAAATCCTTGATTTCAACAAATTAAACTTCAACATCTTTAGAGTTAATTAGGTCAAGAATGTGACCTTGAGTGTGTGCGATAGACCAAAAGTATCAATATAGAAAGTAACTTTATATTTTTAATCAACTTTTTTTTTGCCTGCCAAATTTGAAGAGCACCTGTTAATTTGTTCTAGATTTAATTTTGAGGTGGTTTTCCACATTTGTTTTTTATCCACTGCATGCTCTTATCATCCTCTTTTTATAATCAATTACTTGCATAATAAATAAAAAAAGACCCCAATATTTTGACCTGAACAAATATGCAGAACGTCATACACAAACATCTATTAAATGGTTTACTTTAATGCAGTTGTGTATTGCTCAAACACAACTTGAGCTGCCTTTAACGTAACTATCCACTGTCATGCTAAAAGATTCGCAGTCAGAATTAAGTGTTTAATCTGCTTTAATACATGATTAATGTAATTAATGAAGTGAGTTGACGCTTTAACTTTGACGGCACTAATTTTTATCCAAATTGTTGTGAACATGAATGTTTGTTTTCTGTCATGTCCAAAAAGTCGTCAGTGCCGATTGCCGACAGCATTTCTTAATTTCTCCTCCCTAAATGTTCTCTCTTTCTTTAAATGATTACAAATAATGGCTTTTTCCTAGACTGAGATATTCAACCGAAATTAGTCACCCAGTAAAATATTTTACAGCAATGCACCATTTATCAAAAACTAGCCAGCTATTCAGTGAAATGGTTCATTTCAACTCTTCCCTGGAAAAAAATCGTCGATTTATGTTGAGCGATTAGGAGTACTTTTTAGGGATATTTTACACAGGTACAGTAGCGGCCTATTTTGGGCAGTCACGTGATCATCTTGACGTATCACGTTGTGTAAACATGCATAGAATCACATGGCTTCAAAAGACTACAAAGGAATTATTGCGTCCCACATTGGATGATGCGGCATCTTGTGCGCGTTTTGTTTTGACCAATCACAGGGTGATAGGAGAGAGAAAAAATGCACCAACATCTTTACCAGATAAAAATGCACAAAGCACCTCTCGCTATTCAACAAGGAAACGGTGAGTAATTCTGCAAGAACTGAATTAATTGCAGCGTTTATTCGTCTGTTGGTTTTGTTTGTTTCCCCCGGTGTCGGCACTTCCTGTTTTCATTACAGCTGCATGTCCCACCCTAAACAACGCCTGATTGGTCTGACGTAAAAAAAAGGTATGTTGTGAACGTATCAGCGGGAGCAGTACAAGATGTATTTGTAAACAAATACCGCAAGAATTCAGCTTGCTGGCAAGGTTACCCACCCACGGAAGGACATGAAGCCTGCAAGTACGTGCGCTCAAATAAACTCTTAGTTGTTATTTTTTCCATTTTCTTGGAGTCTGAGTTGGAGTTTGTGCCGTGGGGGACAAAATGGAAATCTTTTTGAAATTAATTAAAGAAGCAAATATTAATGCAATTTTAGGTGGAAAACGGCAAAGAAACGCAACGGTTTATCAAGAATTACAAAAGCAAACTCGTACAGCGCAGTCACTTCCTGTTGTTCTTCTTTTAAGTTACTGGTGGACCCCATCTCTATGGGTGGCGGAGTACCCTCTCAATAGTCGCAAAAGAAGAACAGATGGAAACTGGTATAAGTCGCATGTCTGTTTTGCACATTTTCAGTAAATTTGCTTAAAATACCGAAACAATTGGATGGAAACCTAACTACTGATGTCATCTTCAGTTGACAGCAAGTGGCAAAATGGCCGCCCCCTGAGATGGATAAATATGGCTGGATTTTGCTGCATGAATCGTATTCCACAAATAGGCGTGGGTGATATGGCCTAAAAATTATATCGCAATTTTTCAACGAAATTTGCGGTCATGATATTTTTGACGATAATGGTAATAATTACTGAACAATAGATTTGTGATTGGTGCTTTGGATAATAGAACTTTTATTGCAGCACAATATTTAAGCCACCTTTTTACAACAATTGAAATGTAAACAAAGTGCAACCGTAATGGAATGGAAATAAAAACAGGCCAGGTGGTGTTTAACCTGCAAGGTCTAATTGTAACATAACTGCTTCAAGTACATAAAGCACATTTACTTGGCAAATACAAAGAAAACACAAACCTTCAGAAGTCAGTGGCAAATTGCATGAGTCAAGAAAGTCCATTATTTTCTCCCGTGTGGTTGATCCTCGTAGAGGCAAAAAAAAAAAAGGTACGGTAGCAGCCAGTCTGTGGCGTCATGCTCTGTACATCGCAGGCAAGTGTATTGTTGAAAAATGTTTTCCCCTGCGATTGTTTAGGCAGTGGTTATTTTTGCAGCAACCGTCCTGTGAGTGTTATTTTGCCGTGAATGTCTCTGATTGGTCTATAAGAGGCGTGAGAAAATGCCGTGATTGCTTGTAGACATTACTAGTGGGTATGAATAACGCAAATGTGCATGTTTACGCCGCTGCGCAACAGCAACGCGCACGCAGTCTCATCGAAAGCACGTAAGCTTAGCGGCCGGTTAGCATTACAGTCGCATCAACTATGAGTAGTTACCGGCCACGGTATAATAATTATCTTGGCCAAATAATACGCGACCGCTTCAGTATTATCCAATCACCGTCTGTTTTTTTCCATAAGCATTACATCTAATCAAGAGTGCTCCAGTAATAATGAACTTTTGTTCACGCCAAACATGAGCTGTTCACATGTCCTCCTCGCATGTCTTTAGCCTGCGCATTCTCTTAACTTTAAAGGCAACAGTTGTACTGCACAATTTGCAAACGATTGTATTTTTTTGCATCATATTTGACCTCTTCTAACCAAACAGCCTCCACAGGACGAAGGTAGCTCGCTCCCACTTTGCCTTTGCCTACAGAACTGGCTGCAGCTCACAGCCTTACACGCTTCGACATTGTTTTTATGCAGCAGCGAACGACGCATCTACGTCCAAATAGACACAGGCGTATGATGTTACGCATTACGTCAAGTCAATTTCGAATTTATATCACCCAAAAAAATACACTGGTAATATCATAGAAGGTATATGGAACATCCTTATCCACAAATGTAATATTAATCAGAATGTCGTGTTTAGACATTTCTCCGACGACGGTGTTTGTTTAAAAACAAGATTCCGGAAATTATATATAGCACAAGTGTCCTCTTTATTTTATACTTGCGTTGTGCTTTGATTCTTTATTTGTACGTTTGTGTGTTGTGTTGTATGCGTTCCTGTTGGGGCTCCTTGTCCAGGTCATGTTTGTAAATTAATTAGTTCTCCAACATTTTTACCTGTTTAAATAAAAAGACTAGTGAGATCACATATAACATATTATTGTCAAGAAAAAGATTGACTTCCTCTTTAACTCATTCACTTCCCAGCCATTTTCACTAAAACAAACCCCTTCACTCCCAGGTGTTATACTGGTTTTTAACTGATTTTGCAAGACCCACAGAATATTGTGTTCTATTGCTATAAAAACATGACCACAAGAAAGAGTAGTCTCTTCTTTCATCAGGAAAAAAAAGTATATTTCTATCAGTTTCCATTTTGCAGCAATTAGCTTTAGAATATAGCTAAGTTTCATCCTTATTCAAAAATATATTTAGAATTCTGAGTAATTGAGGGTTTTTTCAACATGGTCCTGGTTCATTTCCTATCCTCTGCTGGTAGTTTGTGTTATAACTACCATTTCTTCAACTGTTCTTTGCAGTTGAGAGGCTGCATCAAAGCCTTCTGTATGCTCAAGCATTAAAAACATATAAATACGTCTTTGGGACATTTAAAATAGAACATATTTATAAGTTTTGGTTAATGAGTTAAGCATGCTCATAGCATAGCTTTATAGCAGGACGTCACACTTGTATTCTTGGTGTTTTTAAAATATTCCATACAACTATGTTATTGGATTCTTATGGTCTTGTTAACTGGCTCAGTGTTTGTTTATGCTGCTGGAGAGAGTGATGATTGTACCTATCTCTTTCTGTCTAGGATCTGATGTGAACAGTATGGACTCTGTGGACAGTGGCTGCACTATGGGCGCGAGAGAAAGTCATAGTAACAATGTGTCCTCTTCAAGCTCTGATCTTGTCATCTGGGAAATTGAAGTGCCAAAGGTGAGGCATTGCAAGTATTAGGCGTGTACATGACTCTACTGCCAATTCAACACTTTTTTTAGTGTACAATCTGTTCCAGAGATTGTCACAAATATTCCTTTAAAATTTAAGGAACACTCACAGCAGGCAATGTGTGCTGTTTGGGACTAGGGATGCTCCGATCAGGGTTTTATGCTGCCAAAACGGATACCGATCTTCTATGAGTAAGATCAGCCGATACCGATACGATTCCGATCACATTATCTGTATTTTTTCCCCCAATTTATTTATGGTGAGTGAGTGCCATTGGCTATATTATCTGGGGGGGAGGGGGGAGAACTATCACCATATAATCACCTTTATTTTAGACAAAAACAATTTTTACTTCTACAAGAGAATTACTACAAAGCACTTGCTGGCTCAACTACAGTATTCAGGAAAAACAACAACTGAAAAACTGACATTTACCCGCTTTTAGTAACACAATCTTACATGGGCCGGACAGGAACTCGGGCGTCTGCATCAAGGTAGCTCCGGTGTATTTCAAAATAAAACAGTTTGGGAACTCGATTTTTAGGACGGAAGCTGCATCAAGGTAGCTCCGGTGTATTTCAAAATAAAACAGTTTGGGAACTCGATTTTTAGGACGGAAGCTAGCTAACTACATGAGTCGGACACTTAAAAGACAAAATAAATTAAAAATGACAAAATAACGCTATTTAAACACAAAACGTACTTACCCATGGTAGAAGTCCCAGAAATAATGTCCAAAAAGCATATCAATGTGACGACAGGCAAGCGTGGCTATTGTTTACCAGTAGCACTCTATATATACGGTTGTTATTGCGTGAACTCAATTGTCCAGCGTGAACCCCAGGGAATCTTGTGGTTTCACGGGTGCAGGTTTCCCGACACGTACAGCTCTCGCAACGCACTCTGTGTGAATTGCAGTCCGTACAGATGCCGTACAGAAACCGCTCCGCAGTCTGTGGGAATTCATCGCTCTTGAGCAGACTACATGTTTATGTCTGTGTTGCCGCGTGCGTACGGGGCTGCGGGCCGCCCGCTGTTGGGATGGAAGAGTTCAACTTCCCGCAAATGCCCTGAGTCTGGTGTCAGGCCATGCAGGCTGAAAAGCATGACCTGCAGATGATCGGATTTTTGATTGTGAATGAAAGGCTTTGATCAAATATTCCGATCACGTACTTTTTCCATGAACATCGGCCGATCATGATCGGTGGCCAAATGATCTGAGCATCCCTACTTGGGACCATTGGTACCTAAAGTTTGTTTGACAAGTATGAGTGGTCCAATTCTGACTGAGTGCATACTCACCCCTGACTCCAACATGCTTAATGAGTTGTGCTTTGGCCTGGCATGATTGTTTGATTTGTATTAATCTCAAATGAGCACCGCAATAAAAACATGACAGAGAAAAGAAAAAGGCACAATATGATAAGATGCAAGTTTGAGAAGGGGCAGAAGGAAGCGAAGCTTATCAAGTTTACCCCCCCCCCCTTTACATTATAATAAATTCAAGGTCCATACAAAAATAAAAAATCCATACATTTTAGAAGATTAAGTGCAAACCTTGTAAACAAAACACAAATCTGCTTTACAAAAGTATACATCTATATTTACATAGATTTTGCTTGTTGTGCCAAAGCCTTGTAACTAAAAAATTTTCACTTTTCAGGAGACCCCCAAAACAACACGTTTTATCAACCATTCACATTGCATCGTCAAAGAGAACAAGACATTTTCAACACTGGTCAATAACTGGTAAAAATGACACGCACACATGTGGACTGAGCAAATGTATACATTTCTGAAAAAATATGAAATTTACCAAACTGATATACGAGGTTTTGGCCCGACGCTAGCGATTAAGTACCGTATAGTACAAACACAGATACATACATACATACATACATACATACATACATACATACATACATACATACATACACAGTAGACTTATGCTTAGCCACAAATCGCCCATTATATAATCAGTGTGATCACTTCTCTACCTAATCATTGACTGCCCCTTTCGATAATAGAAATAGAAAGTTTAGAACTAATGCAGAATGTCCAAGTTTTACTTTGGCAGCATATTATTCATGTGATTGTTCTTCTCACCAATTAATGATAAATGCCTCCTAGGACCATAGAAAATGACTGCTACAACACAAATTCAGGAAGGTTTTAATCAGAGTTCATCATCATAAAGCTGTGGCACATGCAAAACAGTCCAAAGTCTGAACGAGTGCAGAGGTAGAGGTGTATGTGTGCATTGGGGCAGGGAAGGGGGGAAAGTTTAGTTAGGTTGAAGCCTATTTTAGAACTGCCCCGGTATGTTTACCAAGTTGACCACATTGTGCACTCAGTTTTATGAATCCGTTTTGGTCTCATCCTGATTTGCTTTGTGTAAGGCCACGATTTGTAATGATTAGGGATGCAACGGTTCTTTGTCTTAGACCAAACTGTTGGGTCCGCCCTGCAGGGGCCAATAAGCCCTTACGGGCCGTGGGTTTTCGGTTCTGCAACAAATTTTGTATTGACGCTTTACACGCCACTGTGTGTGCGTGCCTGTCCAGTGTCCACAAGCGGAGGCAGCCTGCTGCAGAAAAGCCCTTCCCGTGAGCTAATGTCCAATCACTGTTACGGTTCCGCCCACTCACACAGAACAGAAGCGGAAAAACAAAATGTCAAGCGCAGAGCGGCGGAGTTGACAGACCAAAGTTTGAATAAGCGGTGTGGAATAATTTCGGCCTCGTTATGGAATAGAACGACGAGGGAGTGCAAACAGAAATATAAATTTTACTGTCTGTAAACGTTGCTTGAAACATGTCCCATACGTTAACCCATTTTGACTGGGAGCGTTTCAACCACCGAGCCGGGAAAGCGGACGAGTCACCCTACCCTGACCAACCCTCGGTCCCCCAGCCGATGAAATGCATCAGAACACATGTGAAGGCAAAGCAGACCCGTGGGAGCCATGAAACAAATGATGGTAATAGAAGGCGCGCTGAATGGTCAACCGGCACAACTGGCTCAAAGCACCCGCAGCGCGCTGTCCAACATCACCATCCACCCCACAACTCCCTTGAATCCGCACCAGCCATTGACGCCCAAACAAAACTCCAGGAAATGCCACAAGGTCCACGCCACCTCCACGTCGTGCACACTCCGATGCACCCCATCAACCAAAAGACAGAGGAAATCAAAACAAAACAAATGACACATTCGATTCCACATTACTTACAGTATTCGCACAATTTAATGTTGAATATCAACTTGTCGCCATTCAATTTCAATGGGACTGACAATTCCCACTTCCATGCATACAACTTCTCATCATTACCAGCTCGCTGATACTGCTCAGTGGCGCATTTGGTAAAGTGCAGTGTCCAGTAACCAGGAGGGAAGTCCCGGGTTTGAATCCCACTTCTGACTGTACATTGCAAATATATCCATGGCAATTATGCCAAGGGATATAAATGTATACCAACTGACTATCATATCAGTAAATGCATTATAATTTCACTGAAATAATTTAAACGCATGTGTCCCCATTCAGTATTAGCTTTCAGCATAATACGACACTTTTCAAATTAGCCATGAGTTTGGAGAAGCCAAGTTAGGTCAGTGGTTAGAGAAATTGCCTCCCACCACTGAGGACCTGGGTTCAAACCCCGCTTGGACCACATTTTAGTACATTCGATGGTTCAATACCAATTGACTATCATATCAGAAAATGGTTTATAATTTCTCTGAAATGATTAAATACCACCTTAGACAGATTGCAGTTCAAGTTTTCTTTTTATTCATTTGTCATTTAACTAAAAATATATATTTTTTTGATTTTAAATAATTTATCTTTCCATTTCCTTCATAAGCATTCAGCTTAGCTTCCAGCATTCCCACATAATTTCTGCAGAAATTGCACTTAGTATTATTATTATTTTGTATACATATTTTATACTACTGTATAATGTTAAAACTGTTGTTGCACAATGCAGTTTTTGCTAACTAGCAAAATAAAGAGAATTTTGGGGGGGAAAATAGTTATCTTTACGCACAAATCACGTACCGTGGCCCAAAAAAACAAGGTCCGGACCGCACCTTAGGCTACCTGTACCGTTGCACCCCTAGTAATACAGGATAGCAGCAGTAATTAATTGGCACCGGTTCCATATGATTTGTCTTAATTTGTAACTTATTTGATAGTCAATGGCCAAACAGTCTGGAATTTTTAATCCTAAAGTAGATTCTGAAAGCCAGTTTTGCCAGTATCAGATTTAATGTTATTATTTTTTTTAATCATTAATACTTTGAGATTAAATGACTATTACAGAATGCAGTGCTAATGTACACCAGGCCTCAGCTCCCGGAATGCACTTATTTACTTTTTATTCAATTTGTCAAATACAAGCAATGTGTTTGGCTCGGATATGTGGTTGTTCACAGTAATTGTTTATGATTCTCTAATCTTTCATGTTGGTCGTAGAGCAAAAGTTAAATTACCACCCTGACAGCATGTTAAATTGTAATTATGGAATACAATGTCTTTTTTTTTTTTGTTGTCTTTTTTTTTTTTTTTTTTTTTTAACTGTCACAACTTAAAAGAATTGTAAAACAAAATAAATTTTATTAAATGAAAGATGTGGATAATTAAATCATTTGTCACTGTATACATTGTCGAACAACATTTAATAAAAGTGTTCAGTAGCTCCCAAAGGTATTTATTTGCCGATTATTATATATTTTTTATTATTATTTGCATGTTGTCACTTGTGATAACAGTTGAACTGGAAATTTTTGTTTGAGAGGCAAATTTTTTTTTTACCTTTTGCATGTGATCATTTCCTTCTGACCATTGATGGCACATTTCTGAAAGGACTCTAAATACTCTGCTTACAACGTTCATGTAAAATGTGAATGATGTGCGTTTTCTGGCTGTCTTCTGGTTTCAGCTTCTGGTTGGGCGATTAATTGGGAAGCAAGGAAGATATGTGAGTTTTCTGAAGCAGACCTCTGGTGCAAAGATATACATCTCAACCCTGCCTTACACACAGGAGTTCCAAATCTGTCACATAGAGGGTGAGTTGTGTGGACAGTCTCATTTTCCATAGATTCTGGTTTTGAAAAGGGAATTGACTAGCTGAAAGAATCTAGCTCACAAGTGATGAGCACAAGTTTATTTTTTATCACAATTGCTGTTGACTCTTCATGTTTGATGTCTTCTCAGGCATGCAACAGCAAGTTGACAAAGCCCTGTCTCTGATTGGGAAGAAGTTCAAAGATATGGATTTGACCAACCTTTATGCTCCACCACCACCACCGCTCACATTGCCGTCACTCCCCATGACTTCATGGGTAAGGCTGACTTTATTTGACTTCTATAGACAGTACCTTTCATTCGATTATATACTGCATAGTCTCAGTGGACATGAATGGTGAGATGACGAGAATTCAAAATGTTCCCCTCCAAAGTCAAACGGTTATCATCATAAAAGCTTCAACTGTGCAAGCAGTTGTTTAAAGTGACATGTTTGGCTTGTGTAAAACGTTCACTGGGCCCGGTTGTTCAAAACTGTTATATCTTTAACCACTGGTTAAGTAGATTTAACCGACCGGTAACTTTCACGGCACCGTTATCTTGTTCAAAACGCTGTTAACGTTGACCGGCTGTTAAAGGGAACTCATTCACTCCCAGCCATTTTCACTGAAGCAACCCCCTTTGCTCCTGTCGGTTTTACTGAATTTTGACTGATTTTGCAAAGCCCACAGAATATTCTGTTATATTGCTATAAAAACAAGGAACCTACCAAAAGGAAAGAATAGTCTCAGAAAAAAAAAAAAGTATATTTCTATTTGTTTCTGTTTTGCAGCAATTAGCATTAGAATATAGCTAAGTTTCATCATTACTCACAAATCTGTTTAAAACAGTGGGGAAAAGAGCTTTTTGCCATTTTTGTAATAACTACCGTTGCTTAACTCTTTGACTGCCAGACGTTTTCAGAAAA
This sequence comes from Leptonotus elevatus, assembly GCF_054856555.1. Taxonomy (NCBI): domain Eukaryota; kingdom Metazoa; phylum Chordata; class Actinopteri; order Syngnathiformes; family Syngnathidae; genus Leptonotus; species Leptonotus elevatus. Next base: position 2,228,222 of record NC_141245.1, read on the forward strand.
GGGATGCCGTCAGTGCCAGCCGATTTAAGCATTTTGACTGATCTTTCAAGGTCCACAGAAAATGTTCTGTTTGGACTATGGAAACACACGTACTACCAAATGAAAGATTGGACTTTCATCTTTCATCAGTTTCTACCTTATTCCGTTCTTTAGTAATCAACAATAGAAAATGGTTAGTTTGACCCAATTTCGCCTGTTTTGGACCAAAATACGGAGAAATCAAGCTTTTAGTGAAACGATATTATTTCATGCATTCTAGTGAATTTGACACTTCTTTTTGTCCATGAATGATGCCACAAACACCTAAATAGTGCTTTACTTCTATAAAACACTACCACCAAGAATGAAAAAGTGTTTTTTGATAGCAAAATACGTTTATTTACATTCAACAGTGTAACAATTTGACAACAATTTGGCAAACTATTTACAAATGTGTGCAACTGTGGTGCTATTTACAAATATGTGGATGTTTCAACGACAGTTTTTCTTTGTGTAACACTCTCCTGCGTGCAAGGAGACGCAACCGCATTTGCACAACAGATTGCCTCTTCGCGTGCTCCACTTTCTTGCCGGCCGTTTTTTTCCGGGGAATAGCAAGTATATACTGCAGTGTGTTGCCATCAAGTCTAATATCAGGATCATGCTACGGTTTCGTTACGTCTCGCTTCCTCGTGTCCTTCAGTTGCTATACCGGGTGGTAAGAGATGTTCTGATCCATCTTATCCACTCCATTCATGGTGGCATCGTAGTCCAGAAACAGTGTCTTCTCCGTGATCAGACTGTACCCGCTCCTCCGATGAATATGCATTGGACTCGGGGTACTCTTCATTGTCCGATCGAATGTCCGCTTGTGCAGCTCCGGCGTTAGCAGCGCTAGCCGCGCTTAGCCGGTGAGGCTTACTACGTGTTCATAACAGTCGCGTCAAGGCTTCAAACTTTGGCGTCAAGCTCGGAGTCATCATCATCATCATCATCAATCTGCATTGGTCGATGCCAACTCTCCATCGCCCGATCGAATGTCCGATTGTGTAGAAGTACCCGGTCGGCTATTGTGCGCGTTTTGCGGCCTTAGCCGCGCTAGCCGCGCTTAGCCGGTGAGGCTTACTACGTGATCATAATAGTCGCGTCAAGGCTTCCAACTTTGGCGTCAAGCTCGGAGTCATCATCATCGTCGACATCAATGCGCTTTTTAGTATTGATTGATGCTTTCGGTCTTTGAAAAAAATGCTCAAGCGTGAGCTGCTTGCAACCAATTGCTTGGTCAAGCCATTGTGGCTTGACCAGCCATTGTCTCCTCAACACTCTAGCTCCGCCTCACGTCTTCTACTGACGCCCACGGTGGGCGGCCCATCCAACCTTGTGCAAAGAGAGTCATCGCTGCCCTCTAGGGGCCAAAACGAGTCTTTTACTAATCAGATCTGCCTGATACTTTCAGCACAGCTGCCCAAGGCTTTCCTGCACACGTTTTCAAAAAAAAACAAAAAAAACATAGGGGATGTCTTTTAACGTCCTCGGCGCCCTTCCCTAGGTTTATGCTAAACGTTTTATAACGTTTATGGCAGTCAAAGAGTTAAGCGTGCTCTTCATTCTGTAGGGATTTTTTTTTTGCCTGTTGCTTTGTCTCTCCTGTCTGCATGCGGGAAAACGTCCACACCAAAAGCAAGGGGGTGCGTTTGTATTTGAGTCGATGTAGGTTGCGGAGTTTGTGGCGGTTAGCAGCATAGCATCTAGCGTGTTGCATTCGGATCACGGCAGATAAATCCCTTCGATCGCCGCAAATAGTTTCCAATTGGGTGGGGGTTGCTGTCTGTGCCTGTAGCGGACATTGAGTTTGATGATCTGTATAGCATTCTCAGCAATTAGTCTTGTATTTTGTCTTTATTCATTTTATTAACAAGTTTGATTAGAAGTTAGCACGCGACGCTCTTCTTCGGCGGTCTATGAAGTACGTCATTATGTGGGTGCGACCCAGTGTGCCACCAACTGTTCGGACGGAGACCTACAGTTTGTGTGGAGAACAGTTAAATGGGAGTTACTTAAGGCACGTTGTTGTATTGAATTTTTATTATTTGCACTTACCTTGAAAAAAAACTTGAAACAACCACATATTTTGAATGTGACTTTTATGGCCACTAGATATTTTACTTTTGTTTTATTTATGTCTTTAGTTTTTAAAATTCATTTTATTGTGTTATTGTACAGGGTGTCTGGACACCGGTAAAAATACAAGTGCCCTAGAAATTTGATCAATAAATGTGATGAAATAAACACTTTAATGTATAATATACAATATTTTAGTTATGTTTTACTAATTGTGAATTACTTTGTATCTCTTATTACGAATCATTACATTATTTATTCTCTTATTTTTTTCCTCTTATTACAGCTATCTGTTTTTGTTTTTCCAAGTGGTGTTGTGCTTGCGATGATGAAGTGACGAGTTTTGGTGATATGCTGTGTTGTCCTCAAAAACAGAATGTTTTTTCAATCATTGACATTGCATCATCAAAGAAAGCAAGCGATTGTCAACACGAGATTAGTGAATCATTTGTAAAATAAATAAATAAAAATAAAAAATACACACGTGGGGACCATGAATAGTATTAATTTGAAAAATGTTAAATCGACCAAATTCTGATGTGAGCTATCGGTCCAAGGCTAGCAATTTACAGGGCCAGTGCTGGTTCTGGCATGGCCAGCACCCGAAAAGGCTTAACGTAGACCCCTGCATTACCTAAACCATTATAGCACAGTGTAGGCTACTTGATTGCAATGTTGAAACTTTTTTTTTTCTGGGAGAAGTTTTGCCGAAGTGGCTGCGATAAGTGAAGCAAAGCCCCTCTTTCCGGTGTGCGCAAATGAAGGCCCGTGTACACTCCGGCTGTGAAACGCTAGTGAGTAAAGAGAGGCAAAACGCTCCCTTCACTTTTAGTGTGAATGTAGCAATATAATTAGGTGTGTCCACTACCGTGTACCGTACCTTTCAAGTTTTCGTTTCCACAGAGTTTATGCCGTTAGTCAGAATAGTGTGGACAACGTGCTTCTGTAAAATGGGTAAATGTCAGTTTAACAAGAATTGGCTTGAAAGTACAGAGTTTTCAGCTGGTTGGAAGCGGTAGCAGGAGATAGGCACTCGGCTTGTGGCAAAGTATGCAAAAAAATAAAGTTGGGGACTTTGGGCGTAAAGGCCCTTGAGTCACACGCGAAAGCCAGAAAGCACCAGCTTGCTATGACTTGAAGTTGGTCTAAAAATTTTCTCATAATCTAAAAAAGTCTAAAATTAAACTTCGTGATTTCTGCAAGAACCCTGTCAGACAACTGTGAGTAGCGGCTAAATCATATGTAATAATAATAATAATTTTTTTTTTTAATTAATTTTAATTTATCCCTGGAGAACCCAATAACCCTTTTCTTCTTTGGAAAATTATGAATTATACATTAAATGACTGCTATAAGTTCACTGAACACCAAAATATGTTTTTTCAATTTTAACCCTTTTTTTTAACTAGCTCAGAGTTGCTAATTTATCAAAATGTGTATATATAAAACATACTTCTAGGCATTCTGCAACATGATATGAAATAGATTAACAAAAAAAACACAATTTTACCATCTGATGGTTTGCTTTTGTTTGGATTGATTTCCAGCTCAACAAAATTGGCATGTTGCCAGCCATCTTGTCACCACCACTCTGGCTCATGTAAGTGCAATATTCATCCACTAGATGACCCCATGCAGGGGTCAGAAGTGGCATTCTGGACTTTTGAAGTTAAATTTGTAAAAAAAAAAAGGTCTTTGTTATTTGAGTAGCAGAATTTATAGGGGCCAAACTTGACCCCGTTGGTTCTCCAGGGTTAAAACGGTAATTACAAATATCAGTAATTACAAATATTAGATGAAAAATACACAGAAGTATCAGGGTTCCCGCGTGTTCTTAAAGTCTAAAATTCATCAACTTAAATTTCAGGCCTTAAATGTCTTTAAAAACACCCATATTTTCATCCCAGGTCTAAAATTTTATTTACCAAAGTCTTAAAATTTACATCCGCTTCATCCATACTGAAAAAGGAAATATTCGTGTGCTGTCTGCACTTTTCTACAGGCAAAAAAAGTCATATGTGTACAGCTGCATGCACTGTTGTCACAATAAAGCTGTTCTCACAGCTGGTATATGTATGTACTTTTATTTAGGTACCGCAGGAAGTGTTAATTTAATCTTCATGTCGTGTGCAGGGTTTTTCCTGGCTCCAATTGAGACGGAGGTGGTATCATTCTGACTATAATGGGTGACTACCTCTACCAGGTAGTGGTGCCAATACCAGTCTTATTTTAAGGTATCGGTACTCACGGCGGTGACCGATACCATTATCGGCTTTTTACGATCAGGGACAAGAAATTAGATGAATACAAAGTTGCCATTAACTTCATGTAATTTTAAAGAAAAATAATATATTGGGATATATAGGTCTTTCTTTAAAATCATCTGTCATTTATGGGTGGGGAATTTTATTTACTAATGGTATCGGTATTTGGTATCAGTCGCGGTGACTACTCAAGAGTTGCGTATCAGTCTGGGAAAAAGTGGTCTCGAACATCCCTAATCCTGACCATGCGCCATGACGTGCATGTAATCTGTAAATTCAATTGACTCGCTTAAATTTTTTACATGCAACATATAATAATTCCATGTTTCAATAATAAGAAATATTAGTTCCAATAAGAATATGACTATTATGTTAAAGCATTCATTCATTATCAGTCAGCAAATGAGGTGGAGGTGGCCGCCTCTGAATTTTCTACACAGGAAAAACCCTGGTGTTAGTTGGGGATAAGTGTTGAAACGTAGCATTGCCGGTGTCCAAAGCTAACTTGGCTGGAAGCTCATTTGAAAGGTTCTGTGTTGGTAAACATCGACAGGCCTAAAAACTACGCACCTTTTGGCGAAATACGCCAGTTAGAAACCAAAATATGTGACTTATGTGAATCGTTGAGAAGCAATGAGAAAGTGGCAACATATGGTGACGGCGTGACGCTATCTTCCTGGCTAATGTAAATCAAGTTTTAACGCTCCTGTCACAAACCACCTAGTTTTACTATTTAAACACCATAATAACAATAAAAACTGTTAAACTTGTCGATGGGATGGACGTGTTTTTTTGCGCTTGACGTCAGGCACGGTCATCGTGTAGTTTCATAATTGTGTGCGCGCGTGTCTGTGAAGCTACCGCTGCAATTATTATTGTCAATGTCTGTCTATGTAGCTGTCAGTCTGTGAGGTGAGCAGTGTGATAATCAGTGGTACTTTTGAACTTTTTTCCCCATGAAACTAGCAATAGTTTCAATCCATTCATCCATCCGCATTCATCCATTTTTTTCTGTCTGTCTTTCTATAAATATACAGTATATAAATTGTGCATTTTATTTTACGCATGGATTTTTGCTATTCTCATCCCTATCCTATCACTGTCCTAGTCCTATCCCATGCAAACGGCAGGGTCCACTGTATCTAAAATAAATTGTAAACATATTTTTTTATTTTGTCTTCATTAGCCTATTTGGAATTAAAAAGTAATACATATTACTCAAGTTGCATTTTTCTAATATTACGGTACTTGAATTACATTACTAACTAGATTTTTATCAGGTGACATAAACTGTATCAGAATACATTTAAAATAACGCTTCCAACCCTGCTTATACAGTATAATGTGACTATGCATAGATAGATGTTTTTTTTAAATTCTGCTTGATTTTGTTTTTCAAAATGCATCAAATTGAAGTGTTAAAATCTGAAATATTCCAAGGGAGCATGCTGCCAGACATCCTTAGAGGGGTTGAATACAATTATCAGTTTTCATGCCAGGAATGCACATGGTTTTAACCGTTGTTTCATAAAAAAAATTCAGTCAAATTACCATTAACTCTTTGACTGCCAGACGTTTTCAGAAAAGTGATGCTGTCAGTGCCAGCCGATTTAAGCATTTTGACTGATCTTTCAAGGTCCACAGAAAATGTTCTGTTTGGACTACAATAGAAAATGGTTAGTTTCATCCGAATGCGCTTGTTTTGGACCAAAATACGGAGAAATCAAGCTTTTAGTGAAACGATATTATTTCATGCACTCTAGTGAATTTTACACTTCTTTTTGTCCATGAATGATGCCACAAACACCTAAATAGTGCTTTACTTCTATAAAACACTACCACCAAGAATGAAAAAGTGTTTTTTGATAGCAAAATACGTTTATTTACATTCAACAGTGTAACAATTTGACAACAATTTGGCAAACTATTTACAAATGTGTGCAACTGTGGTGCTATTTACAATTATGTGGATGTTTCAACGACAGTTTTTCTTTTTGTGAAACACTCCCCTGCGTGCAAGGAGACGCAACAGCATTTGCACAACAGATTGCCTCTTCGCGTGCAGAAGCTACACTTTCTTGCAGGCCGTTTTTTCCGGGGGATAGCATATATACTGCAGTGTGTGTTGCCATAAAGTCTTAATATCAGGATCATGTTACGGTTACGTTACGGTGGTGTTACGTCTGGCTTCCTCATGTCCTTCAGTTACTGTACCGGGTGGTAAGAGATGTTCTGATCCATCTTATCCACTCCATTCATGGTGGCATCGTAGTCCAGAACCAGTGTCTTCTCCGTGATCAGACTGTACCCGCTCCTCCGATGAATATGCATTGGACTCGAGGTACTCTTCATTGTCCGACCGAATGTCCGCTTGTGCAGCTCCGGCGTTAGCAGCGCTAGCCGGTGAGGCTTTATGACGTGAGAATAAAGGCCGCGTCCAACTGTGGCGTCAACCTCGGGATTCACCATCATCATCATCATCAATGTGCATTGGTCGATGCTTTTCGACAACTCTCCATCGCCCGATCGAATCTCCGCTTGTGCAGAAGTACCCGGTCGGTTGTGCTGCGCGTTTTCCGGCGTTAGCAGCGCTAGCCGGTGAGGCTTACTACATGATCATAACGGTCGCGTCAAGGCTTCCAACTTTGGCGTCAAGCTCGGAGTCATCATCATCATCATCAATGTGCATTAGTCGATGCTTTTCGACAACTCTCCATCGCCCGATCGAATCTCCGCTTGTGCAGAAGTACCCGGTCGGTTGTGCTGCTCGTTTTCCGGCGTTAGCAGCGCTAGCCGGTGAGGCTTACTACGTGATCATAACGGTCGCGTCAAGGCTTCCAACTTTGGCGTCAAGCTCGGAGTCATCATCATCGTCGACATCAATGCGCTTTTTAGTATTGATCGATGCTTTCCGTCTTTGAAAAAAAATGCTCAAGCGTGAGCTGCTTGCAACCGGTTGCATCATCAGCCATTGTTTCCTCAACATTCTAGCTCCGCCTCACGTCTTCTACTGACGCCCACGGTGGGGGGCCCACCCAACCTTGTGCAAAGAGTCATCGCTGCCATCTAGGGGCCGAAACGAGTCATTATACTAACTAGATCTGCTTGATACTTTCAGCACAGCTGCCCAAGGCTTTCCTCCACCCGTTTCCAAAAAATAAAAACATAGTGAACGTCTTTTAACGTCCTAGGCGCCCCTCCGTAGGTTTTTACTAAACGTTTTATAACGTTTATGTCGGTCAAAGAGTTAAACTCGACAAGTTCCGCTTGTTAAAAAAATGTTGGTCTTAATATTGGTTTAAAATTTTTGTTATAATGATCTAAATGGGACTTAAAAAGGTTTATAAATTTTAAGTTGGTGATTCCTGCAAGAACCCTAAAGTATGTACAAAAGTCAAAGAAATCAAAACTATTCTTTCAAAATATTACACAAAAAATACAAATAAGTAAAAAATACAAATAGACATAAAAATAGACACAGGTGAGAAACAAAAACATGCATTATATGCTACAAAATATTAGAAAAAATACAAAAATATTACACAAAATATACACAGTAGGGGGAAATATACCGTATTTTCCGTACTATAAGGCGCACCTAAACATGTTTAATTTTCTCAAAAGCCGACAGTACGTCTTATAATCCGATGCGCCTTATATGTGGATCAATGTTGGCGTCGCCTAACTAACAGCGGTTAGATGGGTAGTTGTGTGTTTAGATGACAAAATAGCTACTCACAAGAGACATGCTTATTCAAACTTAAGGCTATAAATCACTCATTTGAACATGGGAATGGAGCAGCAGCACAATAATTTAACATTAATGAATCAATGGTACGGAAGTGGAGGAAGCAACAGGATGACCTGCGCCAAGTGTAGATCAAAAAGAGTTTCCGCAGGAACAAAGCAAGATGGCCGCAGTTGGAGGACAAAGTCGAACAGTGGGTTGGTTCTTAAACAGCGAGCAGCAAGTAGAAGTGTCACCACTGTGACTACTAGAATGAAGGCAACAGCGCTGGCACGCGAAATGAACATACGGTAAATGAATTTACAGGCGGCCCTTCGTGGTGCTTTCGATTTATGAAGATGCGTAATCTCTCCATCCGCACACGCACTACTGTCTCTCAGCAACTGCCAAACGATCAAGAAAAGCTGGCAACTTTCCGCACATACTGCAAAAAAAAAAAAAGATCACTGAAAACAAGATCCGGCCAGGGCACATTATCAACATGGACGAGGTTCCACTCAGCTTTGATATTCCTGTGAACCGCACCGTGGTTCAACGGGAACCAGTACGGTGAATGTACGCACCACAGGAAATGAGGTCATCCTTCACTGTTGCGCACCATTCAGCCATAACCACTGATCTGTATATATTACTTGATCGGCTCTAGTAATATATATAGATCAGTGGCCATGACCCACCTTCCGCTGGAGGTTTTTGTCACCAATACATTATAGTTAAACTGTGCGTTTTGGCTAGGCTAATGTTATGAAATGTAACATCCTAAAGTTAGCCATTTAGCCCTAAACTAGCTAAATTAGGATCATGTAGAGCAGTTTTTTTCAGTGACCAGTACCCCCTTCAAAATATTTTTTCAGCTTAGTACCCCCCAACCAGCGCAAAGCATTTTGGATAAACAAAACAAAACAGTGCTGTGCCATCTTGTGTCTGGTTTTAATTTGGGAACTGGTTTTAACTTTAACAAATCAACTAACTGCCAAGGAAATGGTAGTTTACAAAAAAATTCAAAGAATCAAACATAAACATAAATTACATACATAAAAGAAAAATTTATTCTAAATTACATTACAGAAATGAAATCAGGACATTCAACTAAACACGAGGTAATTTCTTCAAAATATTAGAACTCAACTGTTTTGTTGACATTCCCTTTAACGCAGTTCCATCTAGTGGATGCTTTACGCCACTACAGTAGCTTCTATTCTATGCGCCTTATAGTGCGGAAAATACGGTAAGAGTAAAAAAAACAATTCACAAAAACACCTAAATGGCTTTAAATATTGAAAGTTTTTTTTATCAGCAGAAAAGTTCTTGCTGCTTTTATTTATTTATATATTTTTTCAGCAAGTGCCAGGGGTCGTTTGGAATGTATCCATTTCTTTTGCCGACCCGGAAGTAAACAGAAAAAGGAATTGTGGGATATATCGGTGCTAACCAGTGACAAACGGCACAGTTAACGGTGCCGTTAATTAACAGCATGACTGATGTTTTGAACAACGCATATTTAACGGTCGGTTAGTTAGCGGCTGGTTAAGAATGTAACCGACGATTAGGGGTTAAACAGTAGTAAAAAAAGAAGAAGAGAGAATCGAACAACCAGGCCTTGGTGTTTAATAAAACCATATTAAAGTAAAATCAAACACAACTATTCACCCGTTGACACCTGACTTTTCCCAAATATATATTGAATTTGATGCTCCCGTAGCTGTTATCTTAATTGACCTAGAAATTTAATGCTTAGAACAGATTTATTGTAATAATAATAGACTGTATTTCAGATCCAGATAACACTTATTTTGTTTTTGCTGTTATTTATTTATTTTATCATTGTGAAAACTTAAATCCATGGCTGACTACAAATGTTTTTGTCCTTGGCAGAAGTCTGCACTTGTTAGAGCTCTCTAATTTTGCTTTTGCTTTTACCAATTTGTCATCTAGCTTCTCCTGCCCAGTGGTGTGACGGTGGAAGTGATTGTGGTGAATATTGTGTCAGCCGGGCACGTCTTTGTCCAGCAGCACACCCATCCTACTTACCATGCCCTAAGAAGCCTTGACCAGCAAATGTTCTTGTGCTACTCCCAGCCGGGCATACCCACCCTTCCTTCACCAGCTGAAGGTAACCAAACCTGTAAAGAAAAAATTAGTCTAGTCCAGTCTTGGACAAAGCATTTGGCTTGTCCACAGTCTTTGAATATAATAAAATAGACTACAGAATAAAATTTAAAGGATGAAATGTAAAATATGTGGTAATTTTGTTAAGAAAGCTGTTCTGTTATTTTGATGTGGGCGGTAAAAATTTTGAAGGATGTGACTATGTCCAAATGTCACTATACGATAATTATCACAATATGAACCTCATGATGCGATAATTACAACAATATTGTGGGCAGGTTGGCGACATAAAAAAACAACTGTATAAAAACTCACAGAATTGTTAAAAATAAATAAATATGGTGGGTGGAGCATAATATTGCCTTTTTGTACATAACAGCAGTAACAAAAGAAATAGGCTTGGCTAGTCATTTTATTGTCATGTGCTCCTATTGGCTCAACGGTGCCTAATCATGTTCTAAGTAGTTTACATTGCTGTGCTGAAATGGTACAGGTAACATTAAACTCAATGTAAATATATGCCCTACAGTTACTATTAGGGATGTAATGATAATGGCAATATCATGATATTGCGATATTAAATTTGCCACAATATTGTGGTCGTCATGTCACATATTAGAAGCAGCACATCTGTTAAATAGGTGAGGTTTTATTCCATTGGTGTAGTTCTAGCACCCTCTGGTGGTTAGTTTTAGTGCAGGTTAATTTTTATTAGGAATGTTTTGGCCACTGCGGCTATAACTTATCTCACATAAATCAGTCACACCAGCAAATTATTTTTTGGGGCAATAAAGTGAAATTTCACACAGTATCATGAGTTTTTCTTTTTTTATATATCAACCTCCCCACAATATTGTGATAATTAACGTATCGTGAGGTTCATATCGTGATATTTATTGTATCATAATGTTTGGATATTGTTAAATCCCTAGTAGGGCTGCATGACATATCGAAAAAATACCGTAATCGCGATGATGGCACGTGCAATATGCTCATCGCAAAGACGTGCAATACATTCAAACTTTTGTTATGGTACTGTATGCTTTGCTGCACACATTGGTGTTGATCCAAGTTAGACCAAACAGATGCGACCTTAAATACGCATCGCCACTCACCTCACTAGATACTGCTCTCCTATTGGCTGGAGCGGACCACAGGCGTCCTGTCCTATTGGCAACTCCGCAGGCGTGGGAGAGGAAGAAATGAACGAGGATGAAAGCAATGAACTATTTGTGCCTGAAAAGAATAGCACGTTTTGCAATATGGGACTACCACAGATATTCAACACCCATATCACATGTTTTTCCAATATCGTGCAGCCCTAATCCCTCTTCACTATAACACTTAATATTGAGTAGGTGTTAAAAAAAATCTATTCAGCAATATATCGCATTATTACAGCACACAATTCTTGTATCGATTCCTATGCAGCCGAATCGATTTTCTGAGGTAACTTTTTGATGGAAATATTCAACAAAATGTCTTACTTAAGGTTAGGTTTCACACTTTAAGCATGGAAGAATGTTATATTAATGGAACATTAAGCTTTAATATTTGATTTCAATGCTGTTCAAACATGAAACTGATTCCAACCCGTTTGTTAAATACAGTGGCTCACATTTATAAGCCTGAAGTACATTTTCATACAAATCCTACAGTGTACATGTACAAGTTTCCTGATAAGTATTTTCTAAATTTTAGTTTTAAAAAAACCTTAATAATTGACGTATCGAATCGTGATACAGATCGAATCGCAAGGTACTAGGCAATTCACACCCCTAATATTGAGGCACTTGCTTGCTAATGTACGCACACATTGTGAATGGAGTCAATTTGTGGAGGAGCTCAAACGTGTTATGTTCCCCTTCATCTGGCAATTAGCATGGGTCTTAAACATAGGTGGCCAAAAACATGACTAATTAAAATTGAAAAACTGCACTAATAAACTAACTGGAACTGCACAATTGTAATACAACCTCTCCTTTTTAACAGATGTTCTATTTTTAATATCGTGACATGACGACGACATTGTGGCAATTTTAATATCGCAATATTACGATATTGTCATTATTGTGACATTTAGTGGCAAAAAGGGGGTATGGTATGCAGCCCATAGAGGCGCCAAAGTGATGGGAGGAAAATTATTTTGAGTAGGAATTTTATGTATTTAACAACTGTTTGTTCACGCGTAATAATGTGGTTGCTGGTCACTAACAGAGGCACGTCACTGATTAGTAGGTGTCCCTCTACTCCGTGACTGTCACCGCCTCCTCCCAATCCAAAATACAGTATATATGTGCGTGAAACAAGCAAACTTCACAATAAACAAAAGGCTGCATTTGAAGAGCAAGCAGGCAAAACACATTTAATCTTACCAGAGTAAGACTTTGGGCCTGGACTCGCACCAACCCAGACTGCCAGCCCGGGCTGGATTTGGTGACCCCGCGAAGGAAGTCGACAATCCGGATTTGTGCTAGGCAACGCGAGGTGCAGGGCTCCCTTCGAAGGACGTTTAGCCCTGCCGCTTAATGACATTAATAGTGTCACTGTAGCATAGTGATGCCGTGCCACACGCTATGCTGTGTGGACAAATGAAATCTCACTTTGTGCCACCGCTCAACTCCAGATTTAATAAAATTATAAAAAATGACATATATTTATCCGAGCCCTGATCGGGAGACAACGTCTGATTCCGATCGAGTCAGCAACCACGGGCCCGATTTCTGATCACGTGATCGGATCGGGACATCCCTAGTTTCATCCACCCATTTTTATCCGAATTTTCAAGAATGAGAAAATAAAACTGAATGGAAACGCTAGAAATTCGAAAAACTTTGCAAAAAAGCTTTTACGTTTTTGAAGGGGTGGATTTTGAAGCGTATCGAAAAAAGGGAAATGCAAATTTGGGCTATAGAATTTTGCGAGTAAACTTAGACAAGACTGGATAAACGTCACGTTTTGACCGGATGTTACGTCACACATACGTTTGTAGTCACAAAGCAATGGCGGACGACAAAGTAAGGTATGTTTGGGGGGACGACAAAACAGAAATCTTCTTGGATTTAATTAAAGAAGCGAATATTAATACTGTTTTAAATGGAAAACGGCAAAGAAACGCTACGGTTTATCAAGAATTACAAAAGCAAACTCGTACGATGTCATCGCAGGGCTTCCTGTTGTTTTTCTTTTAAAGTACTGGTGGATCACATCTATGGTGTGTACCGAGAGTCCCCTATCAATATTCACGAAGAAGAACAGATGGAAACGGGCATAAATCGCGCATTTTCAGTAAATTCGCTTTAAAAATTTTATATAAACCCCACTATAGTTTGACATTTAAAAGTGCTTCACAAACAAAAATAGTAAATACCCACAAATAATTCTTGGTAATATTTCAGATTACGTACAATTTTATAATGGCGCTCTAAAACCTTTCCACCACTGTACCTATCTGATAAATCTGATCAGATGCAGTGTCCAATCAGTAGCTTATTTATTTACAAAAATATTGAATGATGATGATAATAATAATAATGCATTCGATTTATATAGCGCTTTTTTGGACACTCAGACTCTTCACAGTGGGTGCAATATTCGTGCGCTCACACGTTCACGCTCTGGTGGCGGTAAACTAAAGGGATTGATAGATATCAGGTTAAGATCATTTAAAATTAAAATGTTAGGGTTTTTGTATGTGGTTTGACTGTTGTAATTTTGAAACCTCCTTAACACAAAGTTCACGTCTTTAAGGTGTGTGGATGGAGAGAAAGAATAGAAAAAGGACAGGAAAAGGTGACAGGTTTGGTGGAAGGTTAGGAACATTCATTTCTAAATATTTAAATTTTTAAAAATTCATTCAATTAATTAGCAAGATGTGTAATTTATTCAAAGCTAATGCTTGTTTGACCATATGACTTAGTGGAGAAAACGTGCAAGGAAGGAATGAAGGCAACATACATGAGGTCAGTTAAAGGCATCTGCTATAGAGACCAGTGATGACATCAGGTAGGAATAATTAAACTAGTGACGACAGTGGGCCCAAAACGGAGATGCCCAGTGTGGTTTGAATTTCTGCTGACCAACCCATTTACTCTCTACCCTTTTGAGAAAATTAGTTCATTTAAAAAAAAATATATAAAAAATAAAAATGTTGGGTAGGGGTGCGTCTGCATACCCCTCAGAAAGTAGGTAGTTGCACCCCTGATCACATGTCTAGCAAAACATAAGAGCGATGTGTTAGTGTTGCTAATTTAGTAATATTGTCGCTATATTTAGCAACTTTTCCAACCAGTCAGTGACTGTTTTTATCAAAACGTTGATTAGCAATAACAGTCCTCATGTTAGCAATATTCCTATTTCCTGCATGGTGGAGAGAAGAGGTGAATTTGGACTGACAATGATTTTGTAATTCTAGCAAGCAATGGCTAATACGGGTTGCAGTTGGTTTTCATAATTTCAGCACTCTAAAAAAACAAAACAGAAACTCTGGAAAAATGATGCCAACTTCCAATTTTTGTGTGACTATTGATTACAGTAATTAAGTAAGCCGCAGGTGTTTTAATGTTACCGCACCGGTATATAAGGGTTCCCGCTACTTTCATTTCCATAATGAGGGCGCAAATTGTCTCGCTCTCGTTCTGTCTCCCCTACTGTATTTGGGCTCACTTGGTTTGTTTTGCGCTGCCTGATGTTCTTGCGCTTCCTTAATAGTGCACCCCGTTGTGATCTGATGGATAAAGCTGCACCTTTGTATTAGCCGCAGGGTCAAATGCAAGTGAAAAAAGTAGCGGCTTGTAGTCCAGAAATTACTGTGAATAGAATTTTTTATCTAATTTTATTGACTGCCTTTTATGTAACATTTCCTAATTATAATACAAAGTTGCAGCTTATTGAAGCGAATGCCATTAAATGCTTTAAAAAATACATTGAATTAATATGGAACACCCTTGAGTTGAGGTAAGCACATTATAAAACTATTGCACTTCCTCACTTGTGTATGTTCTTTTGCACATATTAACATATGGTCTGTCTGTCTGTCTTCATCATCTAGTTGGTGTGATATGTGCTGCTCCAGCAGTGGAAGGAGCCTGGTGGAGAGCTCAGGTCATCACCTTCTATAAAGAATCAAAAGAAGTGGAAATAAGATATGTTGATTATGGCGGCTATGACAGAGTCAAGATCGACTTATTACGGCAAATAAGGTATGACTATGTGGAAGGACTACTCTTTAAAAGGGGTCTTAAGGACTTTTTTTTTTATTTATTTTTTTACACAAGACTGCCCCCTCTGGAGTAAAGTGTAAATGCAGCCTCCAAAATGCTCGTGCATGAGCCGCACAGGCCTGTACGAGCACGAGCAACAAACTCCTCTGGCAAGAAGCCACAATTTACACACTAGGAAAGATGACTTCAACTGATATAATGATAAGACAATGATAGAACAATTGTGTTTAAATTGCTTGCACAGATAATCTTAATTTGATACCGTGATATAGTGCAGTTGCTTGCAAGGAATTTATTATTTATTGATTTAGGCCATGATACTGTAGTTCAAATACACAAAGCTCAAATTCATTTGTTCCTCATAATACTTCAAATCAAGCAACTAAAAATGAAGACTTTATTTCAAACATTCTTGAACGCATTGGAAACGTCTGTTCTGTTTATATAAACTGTTGACTGGAAAGACGCTGAAGTTGCGAACAATACTGTGATGTCTCACAAGAATGCTGCCAGCAGATGTGGTTGGTAAACTCACCTTTTTATTTGTCTTCACACAACCAACTAGTAGCTACTGTTGGCCGACGCCGTAAACAAGAAACTAACCCGTGAGCCGAATTAGCACACGAGCTAACAACAACACGTAGCTAAGAGTCCCTTCTCCCCTGTGAGACGTGCGATGCGTACACCAAACACCCGGACACCAGAATGTGCAACACACTTTAGTAACCCGCGAGCTGAATTAGCACACAACAGCTATGAGTCACTTCTTCCCTGCGAGACGTGCGATGGTGTACACTTACACTAACACTCTGGCACCAGAATGTGTGACACAACTTAGTTCGTTACAGTACTAATGTATCAGCCATACACGGATCATGTTCTCTAGATCAGTGATTCTTAACCATTGGGACCGCAAAGTGATTTCAGTTTTGTAACTCTGGGCCGCGACGGCCGCAGACAGCTTTCAATTGAGGCTTTGTACACATGGAGCAGTGTCTTTTTTAAAACAGAATATTTCACACTTCCCTGTGTACATAAAACAATCTGTGATATTGCCCGTTATTATTGTGCTAAATTCATTCATATTCCTCCGTATTCTGTTTAGCCACGCTGCTGTCTGCTTGTTGTGGGGGCGGGGCACTGGGGGCACTCAATCGATGAAGCTGTTCCAAAATTTGAAACTGCGTTGTGGAACCTTAGTTGAATGAGCTTCTCTTGACGCTCGCAAATATCTTGCATCTAATAACGCCAAGCATGTGCAGCACGGCAGATATTTATGTTTTCTTCTATTTCCGGGTTTCCTTAAGCTTTCAGCCTTTGTCATTTTTGTCCAATGGGAGCACAGATTGTCACACGTGTCGACGTGATTACGCAATATAGTCCACTTGCAAAAAGCACAGTGAACAACGGCAAACAAAAAATAAATTAAAGTCCGCTTTTGGTCTAGACCAATCAAGCGGATTTAAGGACTTTTGTGGTCTGAATACACCCATAGATGAATGGACGCTGCAATTAATTCTGTTCTTGTAGAATTACTCACCATTTCCTTGTTGAATGTTGAACAGCAAGAGGCTCTTTGTGCATTTTTATCTGGTAAAGATGTTTGTGCTGTCCCCCCCCCAGACGGAATCAAAGACGACATTTTCTTCCGTGGCTGTGATTGGTCAAAACAAACGTGCACAATGCCGTATTGTACAGAATGTCCCACCTTTCCCCAGAAAATTACCGTGGAGCTGTCCCAGATTGATAATGTGAAGAACTCTCTTGAGTGAATCACGATTGTTAATCTGGTTACACTGCCTCCTTTGTTTAAAAAACAACAACATAAAAAAACAACAATACATAAAAATGGAGAAGTTGATTCCGACTTGTTGGGCATTTTATTGGGTGTCAGTTTTTACACCTAAATTAATATACCACATTGTATCATGTTATTTGATAATGATTTTATAACCTTTACTAGATTCAATGTAGTTATTAAATACAAACATTAAGTCAACATAAATTGTAATTTCTGAATGGGCCCCGGGCCACTTTTTACAGGAGAAGTTGGGCCCCAAGGTAAAAATGTTTAAGAACTCCTGCTGTAGATCACATTTACAATGCTCGTAAGCAATATTAGCTTTTGATTTCCACCTTCATTTGTCATCATTATTGTTTACATCTTACTTTGACGTATATCTTACCTTCTCAGTTGAAAGGAAGCCAACTGTCACTGCTCTGATGTGCCTATCAGACACTATTTTGGCTCGTTTTGTCGCACTGCATAAAACTTCCTTTTTGGGGAGTCTGTGACGGAGTTCCAGCTGTGCTCGAACGCGTCCTTTTCTTACTCCCGGCAGACTCCATACTCATCCATATAAAAGCTTGCAGTCGTGTTGTTTATCCCAAGCGTCTCAGGGTGAGCACTTCTTCTGAAGCAAAGGGGGTTGCTTCACTGAAAATGGCTGGGGGTGAATGAGTTAATACTAATAATTTTTGTGACTTCTGAAACATCTGAACAGACCGTTTCTATAGAACAACAACAAGGCAAAATGTATTTACTAATGATCACCAGTTATTTCACTGAATGTAAACACGGCCAATAGTATGACATTGTTTAAAAACAGGGAGCTGTAGGACATGGACCTGCAGTGGTGACTTTCCAATCCAAAAGTTTTACTTCTTGCCCTGGTTATTGTTGTTAGAATGTTTGCTTGTTGCCATAATGCTTAAAAACGATTAAGTTTAATGAGACAATGTTCAACACATTGGTGGCCCTTTTTCTTTTAGGTCTGATTTTGTGACATTACCGTTTCAAGGAGCTGAAGTATTGCTTGACAACGTCGCCCCTCTCCCAGGTAAACTGCAACATTCTGCGCACACATTAAACGCCCAGTTTGGAATTGAGTTAACTTTTGCAGGATATTGTTTAATCTCTTCGAACCCATAGATGATTGCAGTGGACATGACGTGTGTCTAAACTAATAAAAACTCATAATTGGGATGATGTCAACACTTCTGGCTCATGATTGGATACTAGCTAACCAATCACAATCACAAGTTGATTTGCATGATGTTCATGTTAAAAATGTTACATATACATGAAAGCTTGGTAAGTTTACAAAACGTTAAAACATACCATCCTGGCATCCACTACAACAAATAAAAACATGAGACAACCCCCCCCAAAAAAGTTCCCATGTTCTTACGTGGGAAAAGTATGATGGCGTATTAGGGCCACATATAAAAAAAAATTTAGAGGGCGGGGGCAATTTCCGAGAAAAAACTCACAAATTTGCCACTTTATAAAGTGGCAAATATACAAGAAAAAACTCAGATTTGCAAGTTTATTAAGTGGCAAATTTGCAAAAAAAAACTCAGAAACTTATGAGAAATACCGGTTCCGGTGTTTTTGCCAATACTTTTCGCAGTTTTTCCAACATGGAGGTAGTAATTGCTTTAGCAGAGCTTAACCATAAGCATTCGCTCTTTGAAGTGTTGGGTACGGCCAGCGACAAACGGCACCTCGCTTTGCGAAGTTCCACACCCTGAGGATCAAGCATTTAAATTAATTAAATCTTAAAATGTATATTTAACTGGTACATTTGTTTCCAGGATTATTATTTATACATTTTGGTAGCTAAATTGGTGTCGAATCTGCTGCTTTTCGTCATTCACTTGCATTGACCTAAAGTATGCTAGCTTCTGATTGGTTAGTGTTAGTCAGCGGATAGGGGATCAGGAAGCGTTGACGCTCTAGCTGCCGTATATGACGAGTAAAGTTTAAATTAAGAATAAATTCGTCTCCATTCTGCCTTTTCATTTTATTAACGGTGTCCCATTTGACCACCAATAAATCCTCACATTAGACTATAGCTACGCTACGTGTGTTTGTCGTAAGTTTCTAGTTTTTTTCTCACAAATTTGCCACTTAATCAAGTTGCAAATTTGTGATTTTTTTTTCTCAGTATATCCCCCCGCTGAGGAGAAGAAAAAAAAGTTTACGTGGACCTAATACGCCGTCGTAGTAAAGAGTCAAAATCAGTTAAAATAGATAAATAAATAAATGCCCAGAAAAAAAAATGTGGGTCGAAAGGGTTAAAACAGAGTGCATTATTTTGCTTTCCTAGTAATGTCTATATGCACTGTATGAATGTATCAGGAGAGGATCGTTTTTCATCCGAGGCCACATCAGCATTAGAAGAGATGACAAGAGGAGTTGCGCTGCTTGCACAAGTAAGACTTTATCGGTAGACTCCCCCAGACTGTTTGTTGACTGTCACTGACTAGCAATATGTCTGTCTTGTAATTTAAAGGTCTCAAATTATGATAACAATTCCGGCCTCCCACTGGTTCATCTGTGGAATATTGTGGGAGAAGAGGTAAGACTCCACAATTACTAAATGACTACATTTAACTGTGTATTTATAGTAGGTATGTTTTTAGAATCGATTAATCCAATAAAAATACATTTTGCATTAAAATGCATTGCAATAACATATTTCCCATTACTGTTTATTCACCAATTATTGTTGTTTGGTATTTTTTAATGCTTACACAAACCAAATGACAAAATATATCACAAGTGTAGATTTTGAAACTAAAAGCTAATTCTTGGGTATTCATTAATGCAAAGGGCTGCACTTCTGTGCGTCAGGTTCAAACTACGTCAGTTACAGGTTATTCATACTGTTTGCAAATAATAATTTTTTGTAAAAGATGAAAATAACTTATTTGTTCCAAAAATTGCTTTACTTGTTTGGTCTGTAATCATAAAAAAAAAAAAGTTGATCCATTAAGTAAACACAGATGTTTTCAAATGTGTTATTAAAAAAAATTAATTATTTTTTAAAATCAGTCTGCTTTCATCAAGTACAAGAAATCAGAGATCTACTTTTGAGAGGGTAAAATCAGAGGACAATTTTAAGATGAACAATTGCTCTAAAGGAATAATCGATTATCAAAATACTTGTCAATTAATTTGATTGATTATTTTGACACGTGTAATTTCTAGACTAGTTTGCTTTGTCAACATTTCAAAACTCCTCGCAGTATCCAAATGGACATTTGGAGGCTTTGGGTATCCAAATGAAGGCTGATGTTAAAGAGGACGTCAAGTAAAAAATGTTGAAATGAGAAAGCTCAGTATTGTATATTTGGTAATCTTACCGATTTGACATGTCATCATCATTGCGCTCTTTTTTTTCTTTTTCTTTTTTTTGAGTGTGTACTCATTAATTCACCTAAAACCTATTAAAAATCCCATACCGTTCACCTAAACCCAATACTTCAGAATCCAGCTACAGTCGCGAGGTTGTCAGGAGACCAGAGGAAGGATCAAAGAAAGGACCGTGAAATCCAGCACCAACCATACATCAACTACTACCCACCGGGTTACCAACCAGAATCTTTCACCAACCCCAGAAACATCTAAATTCCAACAAATTAGGGAGACCTCAAGAGACCAAAGGAAAGACTCAGGGAAGGAATGGAGGAAGGATAGATGAAGCAGAGTGAGAGCCACAGACATCAGCCTCCACCGATTCAACGACCAGAGGAAGAAGCAGATTGTGTTTGAATTTCGATAGATGCCGGTGTGGTGGATCTGGCATGCATGAAAACCAACACCAGAGAGGGGAGCCGTCAACCCCGGCCAGGACAGAGCAAGCACAACACCCCAGAGTTTCCCAGGCCACCGCAGCGCCAAGGCGCACAACCCTTGGGCCCCACAGGGGCCACCGGCCGGAGAGCAAACCCAGAAGCCAGGAGCGCCCCCCTACCCCAACACGGTCCGCGCCCCAAGCCCAACGCAGCATAACGGGGCACGGCAGGCCCGCCAGGCACCCTAACCGGCCCACATCCCCCGCCACCCACCACAACCCAGGCTCCCAAACCCCCAGACACCCCCAGCTCCCCCCCACCTAGCCACCCGTTCCACCGCCAGCCTTCCGACCCCTAAATCCTGGGGACCCCACGTAACCAGGCATCGTGCCGGAGAGGGGCCGGACAGCAGAGCGACGAGGGCACCCGTGCCCATCCCACCTCCAGCCGCGTGGTGGGGCGGAAGGGGAGATGGGAGCACTGGGAGACGGGCGGCACCCCCGAACCCCAGGCCCAGCGGGGAAAGGCCCCGGTCGTCACGCTAGCTTACCTAGTGAAAGCTAACCCTGTTACTGAGTTCACCAGCTCGCCGATTGGCAAACTTTACCCCTACACCGTGAATGTGACCCCGCCCAGTGTATATACAAGTGTGTGTGTGTGTGTGTGTGTGTGTGTGTGTGTGTGTGTGTGTGTGTGTGTGTGTGTGTGTGTGTGTGTGTGTGTGTGTTGCATTAAAATTGGGAGCAGGTGAGATGGAGCAGAGGGAAATTATATAACCCCCCCCCCCCCCCCGCTCCGATCCACCTGCTTCCCAGACGTGTCAATGAATGTTCTTTACAATAATAAAGGCTCCAGAAATAATGTCAAAGTAGACATGAAGGCTTAGAATAACATTACTTTAACCAGAGCAACTAGTGACTAAATTTGGTTTTAAAATGTATTACCATTTACTCTACTACTACTTAAAATAAATAATAGATGTGTGTTGTATTTTGCAATATATATTTTTTGCCTTAATCATCTCCTCATTATGCAAATAGTTCATTTTTTTGTGTGTTTCCTGTAGGGATAGACCAATCATCTGTGCTAATATTCAGCATTTTGATGAATATCGGCCATTTCGATGAATCGTACAACCAATAATGGATTAATTTTTCAAAAAAGTGTTCAGGGGGGCAAAATACTTCAGGGAACTAATTGTTTAAATTTTCAGAGAGGCTGCTGACCCTGGGAACTCTGCACCTTCTGTTTTTGTTTGAAATTAAAACTAAGATGAGTAAAATTGTAATACTTCAGATATTTTGAATTTTTAGAAAACTTTATTTACTGTAGAAAACAAGAGTGCTATTTACTTAAGTTTTTATTTACCTTTCGAAGACTTGCTATACTGCCTGTTGGAGATCCCTCAAATTTGTGTTAGATTTTTAAAACAAAGATGTCTATTGACTAAGATTTTTTTTTTTTTTACTTAGTTGTTCAATAAATATATGCCTAAAATATATTTATTCAAATTTTGATGTCAATGTTTTCCCCTTTTAGTGAAAATTAATATCGGCTCTAAATATCGATTATCGTTTCCTGAAACATCTGAAAAAAATGATTTAGGCGATTATTTTAAGAAGACATCTGTTTGCCAAGCATGCTTTCTAAGCAATGAGTCTAACCAAGGTCATTTGTCTCCTCTTACAGGTTGTTTCAATAAACCGCACGCTGGCAGAGAGGGGCTTGGGTGTTTGGGTGGATGGATTTTGAGCCGTCGCCGGGAAAAGACACATACCTGGATGATTGTTTTTGTTTGTTTTGTTTTTGTTGTCCTGTTTTGTTTCTCTTTTTCTTTAGAAAGACATTAAAATATTTTTCAGGCATAGTCTTCGAGAACAACACTGCTTGAAAATAAGACAAACCTTTTTTTTCTGGTTCTCATGTGGGGAAAAAAAGATCCCAAATTAAATTAAGAGGAACCTTGTACATGAAAAAGGGTGTATATTGTAATTTAAATAAAGATTCAACCAGTATATTTTTTTTCTTCTTCAACCTTGCCTTTTGCTGGGCTTTTGGACATTCGGTCAGTCGTCATGCTGTGTTACGACACGCGTCAGACACTTGTAAACAGTCATTACCAACTCTGTGACAGCAGTAGGTCAGTAAATTTCAAAGTTCTTTGCATAGATGTTTTTTGTCTGGTCTAACGCTATAATTTTGCTGAGTCAATGGTGAGCAGTCAAAGCATGAAATCGGTCACCTGGCTGGGCAACAAATGTGCCTCCAGCTTGGATTTAAGCACAAGCTGATTGTCCCACAACGACATTATTCTACCAACTTATTTATGATCACAAAATGCTGTTCTCTGTGGATTTGAGCTCCAGGCTATCAAAGAGGCTTTTTGACTCCAATTATTCACACCGGGGTCCCTCTTACTAATTGTCACAGTACCAACAATTTTATTTGAAAAAAACACTGGGGGTGGAGGGGGGGGCTGAAGGTTGGCAGGTTTCTGACTTTAATCTCAGAATTCTTAGAATAGTCACAATCCTACCAACCTTTTTTTTTTTTTCTCTTCACTGGCCCCTAACCCTCTTCGTATTTCTAAATTATTTTTGTGATAAGTGATTTTATTTTTGTTAGGGTGTCAGTGCTCAAACATGTTGAGAACGTTTACGTTAATAAAATGTCCAATTAAATGAATACACCCTAAAGGAAACAAAGGTCTTTTAGACATGCACTACTTATTAATGCTGTCTACATCAGCAGGGAAATTGAGTGAAGTACAGTTTCAGTATAATAGCAGATTGGAACACACTACATGAGTAGCCTGCTCGTTTAAATCCAAGACCTAAACAGGTTCTTGTAAATAAGTGATACTGAATATGGGATACACTACTATTCATATCTGACTTTCTGTGACCTGTATTACCTGAATGCAGGATGGTTGGCATTGGCAGTGTTGCCTGGATGAAAATAAGGTTTTCATTTGACTGTTGAATGTCATATTTCTGCCCCAAAGTAGAAAAGAAAACCATGCGACCTCACTATTTATAAAAAGAGAAAAGCACTCACAGCAGTTAGGTTTTATGTCAAGGATGTGCTATGGTAAACCGCAACAAAAAACTAGGCAAGACTAATGACCAGGGAATTAGAATGACCTTTGTGGAAATTGCAACAATTTGTTTTATCAAACAAAACACTATCTCAGTTTACTGATAAATGTTTGGTAAATGTTGCCCCTTTGAAACACTCCTGGCCCGTGGCCCTTGATAAACTTGTCCAGTAGGTTTTTGTTTTTTTGTTTGTTTTGGGCACGTGTGAAAATTCTGACCAATTCTGTTATATTCAAACCGGGGGCTTAATGCACACTATAAATGAGTACTTAAATTTCAGACGTCGGCCTTTGTTTTTTGTTTGTTAAACTTTTTGGGTTAACTCTAATGAAATCCCAGCAGTTGGGGCAAATCATGGGGACATGAAGGTGAGAGACTCAATGACGCTAATGAATCTGCAAAACCGAGTTTGGTAATCACCAGCTTTTGGTGAGTTTGAGTGTAACCTGACGTTTTTTTTTTTTAAGAGAAAGAAAACAATGTATCTGTATCCCCAATTATATAGTAAATACTGTAGATGTCTTCTCCTGTAATGCAAATTAACTTGCACCACACCTGAACAGTAACTTTGGTTCTATGTAAATAAGATTCAACTGTATTTTCTATAACACGAGTGGAATTCAAAGGGAATGACGGGTATTTATTGCTATTCTTTGGTTTCTTCTGGTTCATCTTGCCTCCACCTTTCACGCACCCATATTGTTTTATAAACTTGTGGGACAGTTTTTTTTGTTTTGAATAGCTAAACAAGTCATCATTAAGATATTTGGAAAAATACTGTGTCCAAAATATTGAACATGTACAGATGAAGTTTTTTTTTTGCTAGACTCATCTTCATTTTGATTGTACAGATCTCTTAGGGGAAAAAAAACAATAAAGGCTGTTTAAAGTGTGTGTATATATATGCATTTGTTTTCAAGTGCTCTTCATTTTTTTGGGAAGCATTCCCACTTCTGTTAGTGATTTTTTTTATTTTTTATTCTCTACACTTTTTTGCCATGAAACAACTCCCTGTAATTTGCACAATTTAATGTTACAGATCAACTTTTCCGCATTCATTTTCAATGGGACTGACATTGAACTGTTTCCAAGTCACGCTTTCCACGCACACTTCCATACATACAACTGATCATCATTGCCAGGTGTCTTATACTCCTCAGTGGCACATTTGGCAAAGTGGCATTGTCCAGTAAACAAGGAGGTTTCAGCTTCAAATCCCCCCACAGACTGTACATTGCAAATATATCCATGGCCTTTATGCTAAGTTGTATACATGTATACCAACTGACTATCATATCAAGAAATGCATTGTAATTTCCCTGAAATGATTAAATGCATGCTAGGTTTCAACATCAGATGACACTTTTGAAAATAAATTCAAACAAGACAAGTTAGGTCAGTGCTTAGAGCAATTGCCTGCCACCACAGAGAGGT
The DNA here is from genome assembly GCF_054856555.1 of Leptonotus elevatus. Lineage (NCBI taxonomy): Eukaryota > Metazoa > Chordata > Actinopteri > Syngnathiformes > Syngnathidae > Leptonotus > Leptonotus elevatus. Next base: position 2,253,780 of record NC_141245.1, read on the forward strand.
TCAAACCCTGCCTGGACCACATTTTAGTACATTCGATGGTTCGATACAAACTATCATATCAGGAAATGGATTATAATTTCTCTGAAGTGATTAAATCCCACTTTAGACAGATTGCAGTTCAAGTTTTCCTTTTATTCATTTGTCATTTAGCTACAATAAAAAATAAAAAAATTCACATAATTTATCTTTCGATTTACTTCATAAGCACATGCATTCAAATCTTAAGATTCAGGTAATATCATTCAGCGTTTCAGCATTCTTACGCAATTTCTGCAGAAATTGCATTTTGTCTAGTTTCTGGAGGAATTCTTAAGTGTTGCAATGTTTTGTCAATCCTAAAAGCAAGTCAAGTGTAACTCTTATACAGTGCTGAGCATAAATGAGTACACACCAACAGCTTTGTAAGAATACCTTTAGTTTCTTTTCAGAATCAAGATTTTCTATGGAATACTGTACTACAAAATACTCCCACAAATTATGGGCCGTTGATTGCAAACAAGATTTGTTAATACACACAAAAGTCGTTTTCTTAACAATACATTTATTAAAGAACATTTTGCACACAAAAAAAGTAGACCCTGAGAAAAATACTGACAATTTGTAAATTCCAGGCCTAACAGACATGTTGCTATCCATAAAAGTCATGGAGGTCATAGAAAATACTAGATGTAGTCGTTTTTGTCGTGGGATGCATTATTTTTGCATTAGTTCATTTGATTAAACTAAGGATTTCGTAATCTATGCATTCTATTATCAACCCTACCTTCATATTGTGAGTTAAACGCAAATACAGAAAACATTTTGTCAAAAGTTTGGAAATGTTTCTCATGTTCATTGAGATATTGAATAAAATCCTCAAATTTTTCGAAGGAGGTGTACTCATATGCTGAGCACTGTACGTTTGTGTACTGGAGTTTGACAGCAAGGCAGCTTTATTTACATAAGTGCACATTTTATACACAAGGTAACTCAATGTGGGGACAGTCTAAAACACTTAATGATGCTTAACTCATTTGCTCCCAAAAATGTACAGAAATGTATTTTAAATATTACCATGGTCCCAAAAACATATTTATACGTTAATGTTTATTATTTTATTTTTTTTATGCTAGAGCATACAGAAGGATTTGATGCAGCCTCTTAACTGAAGAGAATGCTTGAAGCAATGGTCGTTATTACAAAAACGGCCAGCAGAGTATAAGACAGAGGTGGGCATCGAGGGCCGGAGTCCTGCAGGTTTTGCATGTTGTCCTTCTCCAACACAGCTGATATATGATCAGCTCAACAAGCTCTGCATAAGCCTGATAACGATCCTGTTGATTGGAATCAATCAATTGTGTTGGAAGTGAGAAACCTCCAAAACCTGCAGGACTCCGGTCCTCGAGGACCGAGATTGCCCACATCTGGTATAAGAAATTAACCAGGGTCATGTTGGATCAAGCCCTTTTTCCCCACTGTTTTCAATAGGTTTGTGAATAATGATGCAAACTTAGGTATATTCTAATGCTAATTTCTGCAAAAGCTAAACAGATAGATAGAAATATACTTTTTTTCCTGATGAAAGAAGAGATACTAATCTTTCTTTTGGTAGGTTCCATGTTTTCATAGCAATAGAACACAATATTCTGGTGGCCTTGCAAAATCAGTCAAAATCCAGGAGCAAAGGGTTGCTTCAGTGAAAATGGCTGGGAGTGAATGTCAGAAATCTGTGCTCAAACATCACCAAAATGTTTGTACAACTCTAGTTATGCCCACTTGAAAATATCCAAATGATTGCACCGATATTTTTGGATTTTATGGACATTAAGCATTTTCCTCTCCATAGACTAGTGCTTTTCAATTATTTGTTACACCCACCTAGGAAGAAGAAAACATTTTGTAGGGGTGGGTGAATACCGACACGAGGGTATCTGTATCGGTGCCAATGCCAGCCTTTATATTGAGATATCTGTACTCATAGAGGCTGCCCCTTATGGCCATCTTGCAATCAGGAATATAAGATTAAGATTCACTGATTGTCACACACACACACACACACACCTAAGTGGAGCGCAATTCTTTCTCCGCATTTGACCCATCCCCTGAGGGAGCGGTGAGCAGCAACAGCAGCAGCCGCACTTGGGAATCATATGGTGATCTAACCCCCCCAATTCCAACCCTTAATTGGTGAGTGTCAAACAGGGAGGCATTTTTAGAGTCTTTGGTATGAGACCCGGCCCGGGTCTCAATCTGTCTCAGTGTCCGAAGCATTTCAGATAGCCGAGATGCCTTCCCGCCAATGAGCGGGAGCGCGCAGTTGGGGGGCGCAGGGGTGGGGGTGCAAGTGTTGGAACGCGGCCATCAGTGGCCGGAAACGGCGCTGATGTGTAAAACCCGGAAGTCCGTTGCATCTACCCCATAGCAAGTAGTGCACCACTGCCACCTACTGTTATGGATGAGCAACAATACTTCATTCTTAAGGGGAAAAAAGTTTGAGAAGGACCTCACTCTACTAGAGAGACGCTTAACGTTAAATGACATCAGAAAACTGCGATCAATCGTGAATATATGTACTTACACCCACTTAAACCTCTAAAATTATTTTGGATTTTATGGTATGGCATTTGGCTGTAGTGAGCGCTTATGGAGAGGAAGACAATGTCCGTAAAATCCCAAATATTGGGGCTATTGTAATATTTTCAGAGGTTACAGTGGGGATGTTGTGCACATAAATTTTGTTCAAGACTGATCACGGTTTTCAGACATTAAGCATTTTTACATTAAGCGTTTTAGACTGTTCCCTCAATGTCTGTAGCATGATTAAAAGATCATTTAAACACTTTTAAAAACAAAGACCTAAAGACTTCAGAATGAATTCAGAAGTCTACAAAACCGTGTTGCCTGATAGGTATGGGCCAAAAATCTGAATCAGATGCTATTGATATTTGCACTTTTGACGTTCACACAAACTGCCTTAGGCTGATAGAATGACAGAAATTTATTTTGAGTTGTGTGTTCCTTTTAAAATCCATGTTGGGCAGACACTAGAGACTGGACAGAATGCAATAACTTGCTTAATTGCCACAATTATATAGTTCGTAAATAAACACGTCAATCAGCCATTCAGCATTCTGCCACTTGAGCAAAATTACAACTTACTCAAGGATTTATTAAAAAAATTAATTAATCGAAGGAATTCGATTTATTGCCCAGCCCTAAACAAGTTATGACCCCGAAATATACTGTACTGACAACTCAACAAAGAACTTCATCAGGAATCGTAATTAAAGTCCTGGGAAAGCATTTCAAACAAATAATGCAACAGTCTGGTAAACCCAAATGTCTTCAGTACAGCAAAAACACAGGAATTAATCTTGCTGTTTCGAAACTTTTGGAATAAAGGTTTGTAATGGACGAAAATTAGACAAGCTTGTAATTGTTTTTGCTTTGTTTTTCCTCAATTTAAGATAAGACTGGAAAAATGCGAACGAAACAAATAACACATTTAGGTCATTATGTCAAAAAAGGATGTGCTGCAAACAACACAACATTGGTAGGGAACACGCAATGAACATCCTTTCTCGAGCAGCATGTTTTGTTACACTGTGTGCAACGGTTAAATGGACACATCCGGTTGCTAGCTGAGCTAGCATGCTAGGAGTGTGGAGGACAAGCAGTATACTTCTGTTTCCTATTAGTGTACAATAATACAGCCCACCGTCCGATTACAGTGGCTGGCCCTTCTGTCCAGACTCAGCTACACTGTGGATACTTTTCCTTCTCGAGACGCACCCAGACTGTGAGTAATTGTTGTCTAACCGCATTATGTCCAACCTGTAAGACATGTTTGGCTTTAAGTAATAGTATTAATGCATTACGTCAAATGTGTACTGTATTGACAATTGCCAAATATCGGATGTATTCTCTGTTAACCAAGACAAGGGCAAAAATACCAACATCGAAAATGCTGGGCGCCACCAAACAAACAAACAAAGTTGTTATTGTTGATGCCCTGGATCTATTACCAATTTTTAACTAAGCCGATTTGGATTGTGTGCTACTGGGAGTGATTCAGGCCTTGTAGATGATAATTATCCGGAGGACCTTTTCAAGTGAATGCTTTGGTAGTTACTATGCAGATCAGTATGTTCTTGAAACTTTAACTTAAAAACCTCGCCATGACCACTACTGGCATTTTTATCGATTCATAGGTACAGCGTTTGCGACGAGGGGAGACGATACCGTTAGCCTGTTAGCAGTGAGTTGCTATGATGAGAAACAATCACAGTAGTAACGCGCAGCTATTATGAAGATCACGTCATAATCATTTGACGACCATTTCCTTTAACCACTTGGGAGTTTTTTGTTTTTATTTAAACAGTGGTCTGCTGTGAAAGACAGACGTGGTTGATGAATTTTGACTGTATTTATTGCTTTGCACAGTCCCAGTTTGTTCCCCGATGTAGGAATATGTTGTCCTTGTGAATCCAGTGTACACCGTTGTCCTCAGAATAATCTAAACATTGTGGATATGAAAGCTTTCAATTTCAAACAAGAAAGACCCTCTTAAAAGAATGTGATGAAAAACACATTTTAAAAGGTAGTCTGAAACCGACTCCAGTTTAAACTAATACCATGTGATGTGACCAATGTCTTTTTTCCCTTTTTTTGCAATTGGGTGCAGAAGTATTTATCATACAAAGCGTTATGATTAAATTACTACATTAGATAGTGACAATATGATTAAAGTTGAGACATGAATTTTTTAAATTAAAATAGTTCACAAAATAATTTCACTTAACACTTCTATCCCTATCTAACTATCTTACTGATATATATTTGTATTACTGTACCTGTAATATAGTGCATCATATTAGGGATGCGCTATAATGCTGCAGATAAACCAATAATTTAGAAAGTGTCGATAACCGATAAGTAAGCCGATAATTGTTTGCAAAATTAACTTGAATACAAATACAAATATACTTTATATACTTTCAAATCCTACCATAAGTACAAATAAAGTACAAATACATTGAAACATTGTGTAAAGTACCATGAAGCTGACTTTTATTTATATCTCTGCTTCAAAGACAACCAGTAACTCATTTTGAGTTTGCCAAAACAAAACAGTAATGTTTTAAAAATGCAACAAAAAACTGTGAGGGTAACATTTTTGGGAGTGTTGTGGAATTTTTAGTAGTTAGGAGAGATTAATAAAAAAAGGCTGGAAAACAATTTGTCTTTTGGGTTTCCTTATATTTGAATCTGTAAATATACACAAGTCCTACAAAGCAGTCTACAAGAAGTGATCTGTGAGAGTATGGGCAGTAAATTATTATGGGAAGATTTTTATGCAGCCTGGTTAGGTTTTGGTAGAAGAAAGGGAGGGTCAGCTAGACAGGAAAGCAAGCAGTCCGTTTCGAGCAGGCTTATCAGTCAAGGTCACTTCGATATTGCTTAATGTACAAGAAGTAAAAAGCCCATTGTTAAAGAAAATACAGGTCCACAATACAGTATAAACTTCTTATGTTAATACGTGTTAAATAGTTATTTTCCATAACAGGACAGTAAACAAAGCCCACACTGGCGATTGCCAGGTCGCCTTGATGCATCTTCTGTCATCATGAGGTCATGCGCATTACAAACATACGTCACTACCATAGAAGTAGTGTTGTCACGATACCAAAATTTGGACTTCGATACTATACCTGCATAAAATACCTCGATACCGGTACTGAAACGGTACCTAGACAAAACTCTAAAACATCAGCAAAAGCAGCAAAATTAAAACTGACCAAATAACTTCAAATTATTTGTATTCAATATTAATTCAAAATATTGGGATGTATACATGTTAATTTATGTACATACTGTATATATTTATGTTTATACTGTAAGTGCTTTCACATTGCATGCCATATTCTTGAAGTACTGTATTTGACTGCATTTGATGTAATCTGTTTTAAATATTGGCAATACAGTGGCACTCCAATGACTCAATGTAACGTTGCTTGAGTGTGCGTGCATGTCTCTGCTCTTCTCCATTTCGCTCCCAATTAGTCAAATGCATAATTAAATACTACAAACTGGGAACAAAATAATTCACACTCCACTTATTTTTAAGGGAAGTGTCAAAAATGTGTCACAACTTGTGTCTGTTGCTCTTGTCAGTCGTCTGAGCCTTTTCTATGCATTACTAGGATTTCCTACTGTGTGCCTGTTCATTGAACGCACCTTGAGTCCACTGCAGGAATGATTGCTGCTTTTTCTTCTGCTTCTCCGCTAAAAAATTTTTTTGCTCTTGTTACAAAACCTTTCTAAAATTGAAAACCACACGTGTGTTCTTCATGTGAAAACATACGTAGGCAATGCCAATTCTGTCGCGTGGCTTCCACTCTGCTTGCGCGCTCCAGAGGAGCCTTAATTAGCGCATCATACTTCTCAATGAGGAGTGGACGGCCAGCGAGCGCTACACTTAATTAGCGTTTCATGCTCCTCGAGGAGTGCACGTCCAGCGAGCGCTTCAGTGCGTGAAGCCATCTTCCTGCGCCCTCTCTCGCACACACGGAAAGAGGCGTGTCGCTTACTTAAGGCGTTTTCCACATATCGGTAGACAGGTGGCCATGCGTGTATGTGTGCCTGCCTTTAAAACAGAGTTGGCGGGCTGTCTCTTATTTATTTTTTTAAGTACCGGTACTAAGAAAAAATTATACCGAGCCGTTTTTTACGCCAAAACATCAAGGTACGGTACTGGTACCGGTATCCCGTGCAACACTACATAGGAGAGGGAAGGGGTTGAGGAGTTGGGCACAACTTGTGCCCATCAGATGGACCAACGTGGCATGTCTATTATTATCGGCGGATTTCTTAATTATATGGTTTATCTGTATGACCTCAAATTGGCAATTATTGGCCATCGATATTATCGTTCATCCCTACAGCATATCCATTCATCCGTTTTCTACTGTATAGAGCTTGTCCTCGTGATGTTGTGAATGAGTTTTAGTACCGGTATATCCAAGCTAACACAGGACACAGATAACCATCTCACATTCACACCTATGAACAGGAAGCTGGGGGGCCTGAGCTGAGATTTGAACTCGGGACTGTCAGCAAACCTATGTTCACCATGCTAGTGCTACCCATTTAGAACATGAGACTTTGTCAATTTCTCATACATTATTTAGCTAACATAATGTCTTTTTTTCTATCATAGGTCCTCAAACCTAGGACAGGCTTTCCTTGTACTCCTCACACCCCATGATTCAGTGTGCCATGCTACAGGCACCCAAATTCAACTGTACTAGGGGATAACTGATGACTCAGGAGGAACTACTATGTTTATCTTAGAATGAGAAACTGACAAAGAGGGAACTTCAGGAACACTGAAAGATCACATATATAAGGGCCATCCTGGCACTAGGTTGGCGAGAACTTGATGATGACCAGCCTGTTCCGGCGAAGCAGCAGTAATGGAGGATCTAGAAACAGTGGTGGGAGTGATGGACAGGGCGAGCTTAACAACAGCAGACCTAACCGCCAGGTCCGCCGCCTGGAGTTCAACCAGGCAATGGAGGACTTCAAGATCATGTTCCCCACAATGGACTATGAAGTAATCGAGTGTGTGTTACGTTCCAATAATGGAGCTGTGGATGCCACCATTGACCAGCTTCTACAGATGAGCATTGATGGACAGGCTTCAGATGATAGCTCAGACTCTGATGACGGCATCCCAGCAGAGGTCAGTGGAACGTGTGCAAGGACTTAAATGCATATTGTATTTTGCCTCTTCCAATGAGTATTTTACTAATTACCATGTTGCTGAAGCATTCCCACATATGTTATTGTGATTTTTTTTTCTCACACTTTTTTGCCATGTAACAACTCCCACATAATACATCCGATTTACACCATTCAAATGTCAACGTGTTTCCAATATTCACGAATCACGCCTCCTGGGGTATATATCGTCTGATTTTACATTACTTTACAGTATTCGCACAATTTAACGTTAAATATCAACTTTTCCCCATTCATTTTCAACGGGACTGACATTAAACTTTTTGTAAGTCCCACTTTCCACGCCCACTTCCATACCTACAACTTCTCATTATTGCCACCTGTCTGATCCTGCTCAGTGGCGCAGTTGGTAAAGTGCATTGTCCAGTAACCGCGGGTTCTTAGGAACCAGAATGGGCGTCGCAGCTCTGCGAGGACGCATTCTGTGCCTGGATGGTGGAATCTTTCGTCACAGTCTTTAATGAGCAACTTTGTGAGAGGGTGCCTGAGATCCAGAATGATGGGATGGACAGATTAAAGTTCAAGATCGGTAGCTCGTCGAAGCCTGCCACCGACACGGATGAGACCGGTTTCTGGCTCGTACTCTGGAGCAAGAGAACCAAGCCTACTTCCTGAAGGGAGTGGACGAAGCACCCTAAGAGCCTGAACTTTGGCTGAAAATGAGTCTGCTTGAGCTTGGACTAACAAGGCTCTCTCAGCGCTGGTGAAGTCTGTCGCTTAGATTTGAGACCGCACAGTAGCTTTAATCAGCTCCGTCCATGTTGGGAACTGGCTGAGGTCAGGTAGCTGGAGGCTAGGTAGCTCTGAGACTGCTCCGATGAAACTACTCTTCTTGAACTCACTGTGATCTGATTCGGGAGAGGTGTTGGGCATGGTTGGCCACTAGTCTGGAGGTCCGGACAGAAATTTGGGCCCAAAACTCCACTGGTGATGGCCCAACAGCTCCTTCAGAATGAGGCCTCTAGTGATGTGATCGGCAGGATTACGGGGTGAATCAACATACCTCCAGTTTGTCGAGTCGGTCAGTGTCTGGATTTCTGCTACCCGCGTTCCAACAAAAACTTTATAGCGGCATGACTGCAGCCAGTGAAGTACGGTGGTGGAATCGGACCAGCAGACCACTCGGTGGACAGGAATGTTGAGTTCGGTCTCAAGCAGCTTGATGAGTTGCGTTCCGGTTAATGCTGCACTGAGCTCAAGATAAGGCATCGAAAGGCACTTCTTAGGAGCGACCCTGGAGCGGGCTAGAACGAAGGCGACGGGGACTTTACCTTGGTCTTCAGTTGTTCGCAGGTAAGCGACAGCGCCTTATGCCCTCTCCGAGGCATCGCAGAAAACGTGAGGCTGCCTGGTCACTGTGGAGGTATCAGCACTTGGTGGTGTGTAGGCCCTGGGCCACTGGGAAGCTCGTCAACCCATGTCAGCCAATGCTCTTTAGGCTGGTGATGTTCTATGGGGTTGTCCCAGCTCAGATTTTGCTTCCAGAGATCTTGGCTAAGAACCTTGGCTCTAGTTGTAAAGGGTATTATGAAGCCCAATGGATTGTATTGGCTTGCCAGCGTTTTGTACAGGTTTCTCAGTGTGGGCTGAAGAGGCTTAGATGAGCAGTGTCAGTAGCCCATGGTGTCGTCGAGACAGTTCCACTGCAGTCCCAGTGTGGGATCCACGAGGTCGGCACTATCACGGGACAACCACAGCTTGCTACTGACAGATCTTGCATCGGAGTGCAAGTGTTCAATGACTGAAGACTGAAGTCTAATCTCGAAGCCACCTTCGGCAAGGAGGCTGCGTAGTCCATCTACAACGGCCTTGCCATGTGCGGGATCAGGCGTGGTGTAAAGGCAGTTGTCAACAGAACGCTTGGGTCACAACCTCTGTAAGTCCTGATTGGTTGACTTAGGAGGCCTCCACATGTCGCTGCAGAGCGTATGTTGCACAGCACGGGCTGCATGTGGTCCCAAAAGGCAGAACTTGCCACTCGTAGATCTCAGGTTCTTCCTCTCTCTTCATGTTTCTCCACAAGAAACGCATGATGGGCTTGTCAGCAGCAAGCAAGAGCACCTGATGGAAAATACTGCGGATGTCGCCGCTGATGGCTACGCTGTGCTGGCGAAACCTCAAGAGCACCCCCAGCAGAGTAGGACCTTGTGTAGGGCTTGGGAGCAGTTGTTTGTTTAGGGATATAATGATGAAATCTTACCTTTGACACAATCGCAATTTCTTATGAAATATAAGTTTTTTCGGTGGCTATTTTTCTTACCCGGAAGTCAAACGCTCGGTTCAGTAAAACCCCGCCTCTCCCCCTGTGGCTGCCGCGCTCCTATAATGACGTTGTCCGAGCCGGCTGCTTCGCGCAACGCCCACAAAACATACTGATTTTTTAAATGGACTCTAAATTTCACGGGCTGCTCGATCTGTGCGTTTAGTCACGCAAGCCATCAATTCTTGAATAAACATTTGAAACAAAACAGGTCCTTGCCGCAGGAAATCGTGGAAGAGGGGAGCAGAGAGGTTAGAGGAAAGAAAGAGGAGGGAAAAAAAGCACCACAGTGGGTCGCGAACCCGCGCCCTGTTGCTTATGGGGCGAGCACACTATCCATACACCATCCATTCATTTTAAATCATCAGTGCAAATGTTTTACTTGTAGTTTACACCAGTGTCAGCCAATGGATTTCAAGACAGCCAAATGTCATTTTATTGCACTTTAGCATTGCAAATGTGAAGAATAATGGATTGCTTGGAATTCATTTGGACAGAATGTTTATTGATAAAGGCTACTTTTGTCATTATCTCATGGAGGGAGGTCTCAGAGAAAGTGGGCGTGCGTTTAGTCCGCAGAGGCGGTGCGGGGGGTGGGGCCGCACGCAATGACTTTAAACCGTGCCAACAGCTCGTTTTCTCAGGTTGGGAGGGGCTGATGCTTGGAGAGCAGAATAACCTAGAATTTCTCATGCAGAGGCGAATGGAGGTAAACACAACTTTGGTCATGTTTTTGGTGAGGATTTTGCATTTTAACATGGCTAAAAGCTCCAAAAAGTAATTTTTTCATGTTGCAGTCCCTTTAAAGACAATACGTGCCTAGCCATTATGATGAACAAGGTGGTGCGGGATATACCAGGACTCTATGGACTTGCATGCTTCTTCAGCTGTGATCTTTGCCACATAGCCTGCTACTTCCAGTTTCTGGATCTCAGCACAGTAGGTGGCGGCTTTTGACGGGTCCTTGGCAAGTCTACGTTCCGTGCTGCAAAGACTTGGTAGTGCTGCTTCCTCTGGAGCATGTAGTGGAACGGGAGGAGAGCGGCGGGGGAGTGGCGTGGCATAGCGTAAAGCTCCCCCTGCGTCTACCCGGACTGTAGAGGCTTGGAGAAGATTGAGTGCTTGTTGGTCAAGCTTAGACCTTGTAACTGCTTTCTCGCAGTAAGGTAAAGTGTCCAGCTGCCAGAGGCGCTGCACATGATGCAGTAGCTGTGTTCATCGAAGCTGTCGAGATATGCAGACTACGAGATGGACTGTGACTGCTCTGTACTGGAGTCATGGGACCTTGAAGGCACCAGCCAAGGCGTGTGTAGACTGCAACTGGACTTGCTCGGCTTGGACTGGTGAAAGGCTGTGGCGCGGCTGGAGATGCGCTTGGCTTGTGATTTGACTTGGAGCCAAGTAGCAAGATCAGGAAGCGTGTAGGTTCGGTCAGAAACTGACTGTAGGATCCCTCGGTTGAGGCAATACTCTACGAAGCTGTCACAGTAGGGGGGAGGCAATTTACTCAACAGCAACACACACATTAGCTCAATGCCATTGTAGCCTTCTAGTGTCCTCAGCATGCCCACGAGTGATTGGACAGACAGAGCGAAGGAGTCAAAACTGTTAACATCACTTATCTTGAGTGCAGCAGAGTTCAGGATAGCACCAAGCTCTGGCTGGATGAGCTGCCTCAGTTGACCATATTTATCTTGTAGTGCATTGAGGGCAGCTGTGTACGGGCTTGGGTGGTGCATATACGCCTTGGCAAGTTGGAGAGCACTAGGTAACTTCAGATAGCTCAGCAATACTTGATATTTATATTGCTCACTCAGATGGCTGTGGTTATTAAGGAGACTGTCCAACGCCATCTTCAGTAGAGCAAAGTCACTCTCACGACCGCTCTCGACTACTGGCAGGGTGGGTTTTGGAATGCCAAAGGCAGAGTCAATCAGTATATCTGCTCCGAGCTGTAGCTGTAGTTGCTGTAGTCTGGGGTTTCGGTCCAGGTGTTTGCTAACGGCCTCTCTAGCTTGGATGGCTTCCTCTTGTGCTTGTTGAGCAGCTTTGGGTTGAGCTTGTAATCGCTGGAGTTCACACTCTGCATCTTCTTCAAGTTATCTCTGAAGATTAGCAAGTTGAAGTTGTTTAGCATTCTCTTCCAGAATAGCAGCTTGGATGGGAGAGAGTCCATCTTGTGGTTTGCGGCCAACGGAGTAAGCGGTGTGTCTCCGCAGCATCATAAACAGACACACATGAAACAAAACGGAACAAAACTTTTGTTCCCCCCAGTCTTTCTGACATGCTATTCATTGTTAAGAACTTTGCTTCTCACTTTGTAATTTGTAATATTAAATAATGATTTGTGTTATTGATACTTTATTGATATTATATCTTAATTTTTTTTTCTCCAGCTCATGAGTTTAAATTCATGATGTTTTATTTAATGAAAAATAACTACTAAAAGTGAATGTTCTTTTATGAAATTATTATTTTATTGTTAAATAAATTAACATTTACTACCATAAACAACAGAACAAAAGTACAGAAAATTGGTAATGTTACCAGTATTGATACCCCGATTCTGACAATTGGAACCGAACTGGTTCAAATGCAAAAGGTATCCATCCCTACTTGAACACAGCGCATGCTGATTTTTCCAACGTCCATCCTTGGTCCAATAAATCTAGCAAAGATATTCACATTTTCGCAAAGTTTTTCTTGACGCCGTAAAATTTTTAACATTTTAATTCGCCCTCCCTTTGTCCACCGCATGCCCCCAAGCCGTTTGACGAATGCCCGACGAATATTAACGGGCAAAATTTTGGTCCAAGTGCTTCTCACCTTTTTCACCCCTGACCCGTTTTCATGCCTGATTCAGCTAATAGCATTTAGCTTTTCAGCATTCCCACGCAATTTTTGCAGAAATTGCACTTTTTCTAGTTTGTCATTGCTTTTAGGGTGGATGTAGAACACAAGAAGACGAGAGAGATTGAATAGAAACAAAACAGGAACGGTTTTACTTTGAATTTAACCATTTGTGTGATACCCCCCTCCCTCTAGATTCTGGAGAGGACGCTTGAACCAGACAGTTCAGATGAGGAACCACCTCCAATCTACTCACCACCAACATATGATATGCACGTTTTTGACAGAAAATACCCAGAAGCCCCACCAACACCCCCACCAAGGTAAGGCGGGAGTTCTTGGCTCAAAACTTTATTTCAACATCCGTAAGTTATTAATAAACTCATTTGTCACATGCACACCAATTGGCAAATAATCTTAAAATGGAAATTTACCAGCCTTAGAGAAGATTTTGGTAAAGAATCATCAGGTTGCATTTGGATACCATGTTAGCCGAGCTTCTAAGGGCAAAATTCAACAAATGCAAACACGTACAGTTGGACACATCAAAGAAATGTTACCTAGCTTACAACTGTTAAAACATGCCCACAAATAAAAGTTAAGTGGAAAATATGCCACACAAAAATTCACAATACTTCATGGAGTCAACATTTCAAAAAATCGCACACGTAACATTTTATAATTCATTGTTCTGTTGCAAAATAAGACACGCAGTCAGGTTTCGGAAAAGTTTGCTTTTTGTTTTTTTCGTGTCAGTCAGTCTCTTGGATCCAGAGCGGGTGGGGGATGACTGTTTGTTGAGGGGAGACAGCCCGTCTCGTGGTCAACCACCCCCACCTTGGCATGCCCAGGACATAGAAATTAAGTTATTTTATTTTTGATGAGGTTGTAAAACTTACAACTGGCCGATAATCGTTACCGCTGTTTTTCTCAAACCTAGGGATTTCAACCTGGCAACATTAAAATTGCTGTAAATACATTTTTGAAGTACATCAATGTATTATATATAATTTTAAAGGGAATGAAGTATAAAATTCTAATATATGAACATCTCAATTTTGATTTGACACATATGGTTTTTACTCTGATTCCAAATATTGTGATTGAGAATCTCTCTTTCTTGCTTCATCATCTCCCTTCATAGGTTTGAAGCCCAGCCACCTTCAGGTCACAAACAGGTCACAAGCTTCCGAAATTGGGACCCTCCATTGCTTGGGAATCTCCCAGATGATTTCTTGAGGATCCTGCCTCAGCAATTAGAAAGTATAAAGGTAAGTAAAGAAAAAACATGTAAAGCCTATCACTTTGCTCCCAGCTGTTTTACTGGATTTTGACTGATTTTGTAAGGCCCACAGAATATTGTGTTCTATTGCTCTAAAAACATGGAACCTACCAAAAGAAAGATCTGTCTCTTCTCGCGCTGGGTATCGATTCAGATTTCCCAAATCGATTCAGAAGTGCCCGATTCGATTTGATTAACGGTTCACATTGATTTTCAGTTCAGTTAAGGATTCATGCAGTACAAATTTTACTTTTATTTGGAAGATTTGCAAATAGTAGACACTTCTTTCTCTTACTTGGTGCATTAGTAAAAATATGAATATTTACATTTATAATTTAATCCAATGCAGTTACATTAATCATTGAACATGACCTGTTCAAAACAATACTACAGTGCAATGTAAATAAAGTGGCAAAAACACTAACCTTTTTTTTTTTGAGAGAGAGAGAGAGCTCAGTATTGTTCATTCAGTAATTTTACCGATTCGACATGTCATCATCGTTGCTCTCTTTTTTTAATTAAAAAAAATATATATATATATTCTGTATGTGCGTGAGCGTGTGTGTGTGCATGTGTGCGTGAGTGTGTACTCATTAGTTCACCTAAAACCTATTAAAAATCCCATACCGTTCAACTAAACCGAATAGTTCAGAATCCAGCTAGAGTCGTGAGGGTTGTCAGGAGACCCGAGGAAGGATCAAAGAAAAGAAAGGAAAGTGAAATCCAGCACCGAACAGACATTACCTACTACCCACCGGGTTACCAACCAGAGTCTTTCACCAACCCCAGAAACATCTAAATTCCAACAAATTAGGGAGACCTCAAGAGACCAAAGGAGAGACAAAGGAAAGGAAGAAAGGACAGATGAAGCAGAGTGAGATCCACAGACACCAGCCTTCACCGATTCAACGACCAGAGGAAGAAGCAGATTGTGTTTGAGTTTCGATAGATGCTGGTGTGGTGGATCTGGCATGCATGAAAATCTCCACCAAAGAGGAGAGCCGTCGACCCCTGCCAGGACAGAGCAAGCGCAACACCTCAGGGCCCCCCAGGCCACGGCAGCGCCAAGGGACAACCCCCGGGCCCCACAGGGGCCACCGGCTAGAGAGCAAATCCAGGAGCGCCCCCCACCCCAACACGGCCCGCGCCCCCAACCCAACGCAGCAGGACGGGGCACGGCAGATCCGCCAGGCACCCCCACCGGCCCACAGCCCTTGGTCCCCCCAACAACCCGCCCCCCCCCCCCCCCCAGCACCCCCACCCAGCCACCCGTGCCCCCCCACCCCTGACCCCACCCCCACCAACCGCCAGACCCCAACCCCTCGCACCCAGGCATCAGGGAGGGGCCGGACAGCGGAGCGGCGAGGGCACCCGCGCCCACCCCACCTCCAGCCGCGTGGTGGGATGGAACACTGGGGGCAGAAGGGGAGATGGGAGCAACGGGGGACGGGCGGCACCCTTGAACTCCAGGCCCAGCGGGGAAAGGCCCCGTTCGTCACGCCAGCTTCCTTAGTGAAAGCCCCCCCTGACACACCAGCCCTTCCCCCGGAGCCCCGAGACCCGGGCCATAGATAGAGCCCCCGGTCCAGGGGAGGGGGAGGAAGGCAAACAGGGGAGAGGGACGGGACGGGGGAAGGAGACGACAAGAAGGGCATTTTATATCTACGTTTTGTGTTTTTATGTCCAATTTGTTACCTTACTTCTTTTGGGGGGTATTTGTGTTCAGTCTTTTGCCTTTTCTTTCATTTAATGCACAGTTTAATTACTGCCACATGCATGCACTCCGGCTCCCCTCTTTGGTGGAGATTTTCATGCATGCCAGATCCACCACACCAGCATCTATCGAAACTCAGACACAATCTGCTTCCTCCTCAGGTCATTGAATCGGTGGAGGCTGGTGTCTGTGGATCTCACTCTGCTTCGTTTGTCCTTCCTTCCTTTCCTCAGTTTCTCCTGTGGTCGCTTGAGGTCTCCCTGATTTTTTTGGATTTGTTGGAATTTATATGTTTCTGGAGTTGGTGAGGAATTCTGGTTGGTGGCCCGGTGGGTGGTGTCTGGCCGGTGCTGGATTTCACTTTCCTTTGTTTTCTTTGGTCCCCTCGGGTCTCCTGACGGCGGTGTTCGGTTTAGGTGAACGGTATGGGATGTTTTTCTAATAGGTTTTTGGTGAGCTAACGAATACACTCGCACGCACGCACGCACATACACATTTTTCGAGAGGGAGACCCGCGATGCGATCCGCTTGCATTAAAACGCAGCCCATTTTTAAAGTTATATAGCAATCAGCAGTTTGGAGCAGCTCATGCTTGAGCAGTTTTCTTTCTTTGTAAGCACTGGGCACCTTTTGGGGTACTCTACTCGCGTGTGTGTGTAACAATGTATTAAGGTATTACCTTATCATTAAAAAAATTATTACAATATCAGTCAAGATTTTTTTATTACATTATTGGTTAAATTATTAAATTTTCAGCCGTTATTACATTATCAGTAATTTATTACATTATAATGTGCTAAAGTGAAGGTGGGGTTTGGAATATGAGATGTATAACGATTGCTGCATATGGAAATCATGAGGTCTTTTTCTCAACAAACTGGGCAATCTTTATAAGATATAATCTTTTTTCACAGAGTACTCAGGCCGATCTGTCCCAGTTTGGATCATCACCATCCTCAGTCTCTTTGAGACACTGGACAGCCCAGTCAAGTTCTCAGTCTGCAACTGTAGTTGCAACTGGTGGTCCAGGTCTGACGGCAGTAGCTACAGAGCAAGACAAGAAACTGAAGCAGTATCTGGAAGACGAGCGCATTGCCCTTTTTCTGCAGAACGAGGAGTTCATGAGAGAGCTGCAGCGAAATCGCGAGTTTCTTGTTGCCTTAGAGAGAGGTGGGCTTTTTATAGACAGCATGTCACAAAAGTGAACACATCGCTCACATTTCAGCAACCATTTTCTTTTATTCTTCTTAAGCAACAATACTATAGAAATAAACTTGCCTATAACTTACAATAGTCATGTACATCTTATATAGCAGTATCACTTTACAGTCTAAAAAGAGAGAATCAATTGGAAATGGGACTGACATTCTGATTTTCTGGAATCATTCACATTTTAAAATTTCAGTTCATAATTACAATGCCCCAACAAAGAAGAGCCAACAGCAAGTGCGTGTATATACTAAGCCTTTTCTTGATCCTAACGTGTGCTCCTTGTTTTTAGATCGCTTGAAATATGAATCAAAGAAATCAAAGTGCAGTCATTCTTCAAGCTCTGAGAATTGCACAGGTAGGTATCATTCATTGAATAGACAGTCAAGCTATCATACTGTGGATTGAACAGAATGCTAGTGCATTGTGTCTACTGTGACTTGTTCATTGATTTGTTAATTGCCCTCACGTGATTATGCAACGGTCATTACATTACAACATTACATACGGTATGAGTGCAGTAAGTGCTACTTTTGTCACTGTACCCTAGAATCATTCTCTGCACCTTCATCGGAGGCTGTGTCGGAAGATGCACTGTTTCGAGACAAACTGAAACATATGGGCAAATGTAAGTCTCATACTTTAAATACTATACGTTTCTTATTTAATTAAGATTCAACCAAACCAACTGTCTTTTCAGCTACGAGAAAGAAGCTTTTTGAAATTGCCAAAACATTCTCAGAAAAGACCAAGAGAAGAAAGTCAAAAAAGAGAACACTTCTGAAGCATCATTCGTATCCTGACTTTTATCACAGATTTCTATATGTGCAATGTATACGCATGAACAAAATTGTTGGTGCTCTTGTCAAAAAAGATCAATTTGAAAATGAGACCTGAATTCGTTAAAAAGCATTTTGACAAGACACAAAGCTTCTGGGAGAATGTTAGATTTGAGGGCCGGGTCAGACAAGACCTCAGCTTGACAGATCCGCCTTCCATTGGGTGCCGAGTGTTGTACAATGTTAAAACAGCATGAGAGTGAAGTGAATACAATGAAGTACTACAGGTAGATGGCTCTGGGAAGTGCTTCTCCTTGAGATCTGTCCCGGTTCATTGAACCAGAATCCTTGCAGCAACAGCCTCACATTGGTCATTGCTACCTAGCCCCCACTCAGCAGTAGAGGAAGGGAAGAGACTAATTGCCAATTAGGTGTGGTTTAACCGAACGCAGTAGTGTAGCAGTAAGATTTTAAATTGAGATTACAAAGGTAGCTGCTCTTCCGCAGGTAAAATATTCCATTGCAGCCATAAAAGAGTATATTAGAACCTGCTGACTTAATGTCTCTCAGGGTTGCCAAAAGACCAGCATGTTGCAAGCCTAAAACTTAAAAGATGTAACGTTAAGTATCACTAAGACAGCAAAATAGGAAAGTGCTAATATTGTCTGAGTAAATAACAAACCCCACTAGTCTAAACTAGGGCCCGACCGATTAATCGGACGCCGACTTTAATCGGCCGCTGATTATAATCGGACGCCGACTTTAATCGGCCGCTGATTATAATCGGACGCCGACTTTAATCGGCCGCTGATTATAATCGGACGCCGACTTTAATCGACCGCTGATTATAATCGGACGCCGACTTTAATCGGTCGGGCCGCTGATTATAACGGACGCCGACTTTAATCGGCCGCTGATTATAATCGGACGCCAACTTTAATCGGCCGCTGATTATAATTATATTATATTATAATTAGTGCCCTTCAAACACCGGCCAAAACAATCAGCCAATTGGGCCAAATGGGCGATTATTTTCCCCTTAAAAACGTCATCATCGAAGAAAACGGACGTTTCCGACGCTATGAAAGTACCCTGGCTGAGTGTACCATTTTGATTGCGTAGCATTAGCAACTAGCAAGTGTGTAGCAAGTGTTTTTAAAACATCACTAGCCTAGCGCTAATGCTAAAAGCGATGGGAGTATCCCATTCAAATGCTAACAGGAAGATAGCATGAACTTCTGGAGTGTTCTTCCTTCAAATAACGAACATTCACACACAAATGCTGTGGGAACGTAGGTGAGATAACACTAAGCAAAGGCACAAATTCTTCCCAATGTTTGAAAAATTTGTTATTTTAATCGAATTCAATCCGAGTCACTGATTTGAATATATGACTGGATAGCCGATAGCCCATACACACCCGTGCAAGCCGTTGAAGCCACCAGGCGGCCATCTTCCTTCTCCCATCTCGCAAGCAGACTGTTTCAACTATACAGTATACGTACAGAATAGACATATACAGCTCGTGAGCAGTTAGTATAGGGGCGAGGGTAGGGGTTTTTGTGGCAGGGTGGTCACTATTTTTAACAAGTAAAAAATAAAATAACAAGTGGATGGTATGTGCTGCTTTGAAGACCCCAGTTTTCTTTTATTGCTTCAGCTTCGTTCTGCAGGAGACTCTCAGCTGTGTTTGAGGAGGGAGACATAAAAATGCAGGACTACGGCTCTCTAGGACCGAACTTGCCTACTCCCGGGCTATCCATTCATATATTCAGATTAGTCCACTCCAGTAACTTTCTTCTTTACTCACATTAAGTGAGTACACCATGGATGCACGGTACCACACTGCCCCCAAGAGGCCAAAACGCACTGGAACAGTATTTGTTCTTACTGTTTCTTCAGTTGCTATTATTTTAGTTTATTCTATTCTTATTTTACTTTCTTGTTGTTTTATTTTATCATTGTCCTTCCACGTTATATTTAAAGTTGATATTTCAAGAATTCAAATACTTTCTTTTCTCAAAATTCTAGGATGCAAACGTACAAGGATTTATTTTTTTTGTCTTAAAACACATTTTCACATGACATGGCACGAAATGCATTCCCCCAGGTTAGCACAATAAGTCCCAAGACTTGTGAAAATAAAACAAGATAAATATATAAAAGAAAAGGTTAATGCTTTACAGCAGTTTTAGACAAGTAAGAATGGTTTTATTATTGATCCATAAATCTATACAATAACCTTGTATACTTCATGAAATGTGTTGATAAAGTTATAATATGGACTTGTCATTCAAAGTAGAGAATCTTAGTAGCGAAAGTTTGTGCGTGACACCCATTGAAAATACATTTTGTGTGTGTGTGTGGGGGGGGGGGATAATAATTTTTTCCTGTAAATAATTATCAGTACTTTATTTTATTATTGAGAAGTGGATAACACATCAAAGAAATTAATTCAGACTTTGTCATCCGCAGTAATTTACTTTCAGTCCGTACTGCTCAAATTGCCATGTACATTGTAGAAACTAGTTGCATAAGAATGACCAGCCTCTACCTCATTTCTTTAATTAAACCTTACCAGATTGGGCCCCGCTCATTCCACAGCCAATCTCCTTGACGATGTGGAAGGAAACTCCTGTGGTAAGAATTGATCTTATGTTTGTGAACCTCATCCATCCAGGTATTGTATTGTATTCTCAGGGCATTCTATCTGTTGGAAAATGACTTTTTGGGTTGTGACAGTCTTCTGGGTGGAATAAGCCTTGATTGTATTCTTGTCAGTTCTAACAGGGATTCTGGAGGCACCTGAAGGCCACAAGTGGCTGGCTGTGTAGCGTTTGTAATTTGTTCAAGGACTGTTTCACCTCTATATGTCACTTTAAAAAATCTCATATTTTGGTAACTGGCAAATGTAGCAGAATAAAATTGGTTTTGTTGGAAAGGTAAAATCCCCTATTTGTTTTGTTGTGCTGGTTTTGCCAAACCATTGTTAAGTCACAAATTAATCAAGATTTCAGCTTTTTGCGTAGAATGCTATTTCCACCGATTTGCCTCTTATTTGCTTAAAATGTATTTTACTGGAAAGGAGAAAATGTTCTAACATTAGTGGATGATCTGAAGATTCGGATAACTGAGTCCTTGATAACCATCGATTCTGATATGCGTGTTCAAGTTTGTCAAGAAATGGAATACTGTTTTGATGTGTGCTGTGTAACCAAGGACTTGCATATTGAACATTTGAGAAAAGTTTAATAAAATGTTTATTTGTTCGATTTTTGTGTTAAATTTTTTGCTGCGTAAACTTAAAATCATTAATTTTCAGAAACAACAAGTTTGGTTTTCATATCTTCAACAGCTATTGAGATATGTTATCTTAAAGTGACATATTGAGATGAAACACCCTGTACTTTCAAGTGGCAGAAAAGTAATTGGCTACTGCTGACTCAACTTGAAAAAAAAAAGTCTTGTCTTTTTACATAAAAAAAAGACTGACACACATTCAAACGCGGTCGAGAAGAAAGGCTAAAATAATTCAAGACATTTTATTTACCTCCTTACTTTCTTGGTTAAATCACAGAGAATGTTATTTTTTTGTGGCGCTTTCAAAGCTATTGCCACCCGAAAGCATGTGTGATGTCATGGTGAATGCTTCACTTCAAGTTCAAGTTCATTAAAATAGATGTATGCATTTGAGCACCCTATTCCAAACACATCTAAAACTAGACAAAGTGCAATCTCTGGAGAAATTGTGTGGGAATGCTGGATAGCTGAATGCTAATATTTGAATGCATGTGGAATACTTTATAATAACAATAATGTTAAATGATATTGAATTTTTTTTATGTTTAAGCTGCTGAAAATTGCATTTTAGATTGCTACTGTCACCTGTGGCCCAAATAATTAACTGCACACTCCCTTCTTCAAATATGTGCAGAAAATTCAAACCCGAATCCAGTCTGCAGGAGTTCCCATTGTGAACAGAAAGCTGAAAATAGTTATTAATATGTCAAATATAAATATATGTCAAAATACATTTAGTAAAATTTATGTTAAATTATTGGATTAGATTAATTCAGAAATTGAAAAAAAAAAGTTCAAATGGTAATCGAACCCTGACCATCCACATGCCAATAATTTGCTTTAAGCACTCCGCTATTCTGGATATGGAAATATCTGTGACATTGTATGTACTTGTATTGAGTAATCAAGTATAATACATGCTTCCAGCAGTCCCACAATTAAGTGTCATTTGAGGGGGCAGTCTTGTCATGCAATTGAGCCACTGTAACGTGGCACAGAAAATAGACATAGATGAAGTTGGAATGGACGTCATGTGTGGTGGGAAGTTGGTCAATTAAAAGGAAACTGTTCTTTAAATAATTAACAAAGGTACTAATGACATTTTATTATGGGACTTTTTGTCTATGCATAGAGGAAGAATGTCAGACAAGAAGAGCGGTCACTCAGGAAGAAAATGAGCAACGCAATGAGCCAGATTCATGGTAAGCTTCGCCTCCTCCCCACTCATCCAGCTTGTCCTGCAAATTATCTTATTGCATCATGGATAGTCTTATGCCACTCGCAAGTCCAAAATGCATGTATTACAGTAAAAACATGAATTTGAGTTCAGCATTGTTGAAAGGAAAGGGTTGATAGGTTTTCAAAAAAAAAGTTAACGCTGACAAAAATTAACATGATCAGCATGTTCAAATAGATGATTATTCATTATTTATTTGGCGAATGCAATTTCTGGAGAAATTGTGTGTGAAGGCAGAGATGATGAATACATTTTTTTGAATGATACTGAATGACATGCAATAATATACAGTGACATGTAATTAATTAGCTTAACAGTAGAATTGATTTGAATTGGTCAAAAAATGTTGAAACTTTTGGTGAATATGTAGAAATTTAAAATCTTTGGCTTTTGCAAATGTGTTGAATTTTTTTAAAATGATCCATATTTTAGATGGCTTGAATGATCTGTGTTGAAGTTGGAATGTTTTGAATCAGTCAAAAAATATTGAGGAAGGAGGAAAAATGTAGATTATTCCTAAAATGTAGTCGTAGTTGTACTTGTCGTACTTACAGTTGTGCTTGCAAGAATAGTAGGAGTACTGGAGACCCCACAAGCGAGAATCCAGAGTGTGCCTAATGTTTTTTCCAAGATGGCTGCCCAGGGAGCGGGAGGTGAATAATTAGGGAGTTATCGGTGGAAAACATGGAATTGTGGGAAAACTGACTTTTTGGAACGAGAAAAATGCAAGCCTGGTAGGTGTGAATTTTTGGTACATGTTGAAGTTGGAATGGTGAGAATTGTTTGTAAAATGTAAAGAAGATAAACAAGAAAAAAAAAATCAATAGCGCCACCTAAGCTTGTAGTACCTTCCATTCATTTAGATGGAGCAGTGGAACTAATGATATCCAATGGAAAAAATGCAACAACAAAAAACTCAATAGCGCCACCTAGGCATGCAGTACCCTCCATTAATTTAGATGGTAAAGTGGAACTAATAATATCCAATTGAAAAATGAAAAAAAATAGCGTCACCTAACCATAAAGTACACTCCATTTATTTAGATGGAAAAGTGGAACTAATGATATCCAATTGTAAAATAAAAAATAAAAAATTTAAAAAACAATAGCGTCACCTAGCCATGCAGTACCCTCCATTCATTTAGATGGAAAAGTGGAACTATGATAGTCAGTTGGTATACATTTATGCTCCTTAGCATAATTGCCATTGATATATTTGCAATGCACAGTCGGAGGTGGGATTCGAACCCGCGACCTCCTGGTTACTGGACAAGGCAATTTACCGAAAGCGCCACTGAGCAGTATAAGGCTACTTTCACACTGCAGGCAAAAGCGACCCAGATCAGATTTTTTTGCCCAAATTCGACTGATTTTTTAATGTCAGTCTGAACGACTCAATTCCGATATTTTTCATATCCGACCTGGGTCACTCTCATATGTGGTCCTAAATTGGATACGTATCCGAATTTTTGCAATTCGACCGCAGTCTGAACGGCCAGGACGCATATATCCGACCTTGACGTCATCAAAAGTCCAATATGCGCTCCGCGCGGGCTGGGGCATTAAGCATGATTTATGCTTGACACATACGCGAGGTCCGCACGGCTCGGGAGCCGTACTTGAATCGGCAAAGTTGTTTCGAGTAACATGTTGTGACTTTATATTTGACTATAATTGAATCCCACTTGAAACATGAAGTATAAAGATGACATTTGTGGTGGTCATATTAGTAATTTAGCCACGCAGAGGGCTTATTTATTACGCGCGGCAATGACGTGCCGTTATCGTTAGGGAGAAAAAAAGGAAAGGTCTCCGTGAGATGAGGCGCTCGAACATGCTCGCCTTATTTTCTAAAAAATGTATTTCTACCTCCTCCTGCCTCACTCCTCTGTAGATATGAGATGGTAAAAATATGAGCCCCGACGACGGACTTATAAAAGTCAGTGACCCTGACACGCTAGACCATAGTTATTTACTTCTGCAAACACAGCGTTGTGAGTGACGTATCTTCTTCTGCGCATGCGGGTCACTTGTGAACGCTTATTAAAAAAAAAATCGGATTTCACTCAAAAATCAGAATTGAGCATTTAAGACCTGCAGTGTGAACCTAAGACCGCTGGTAATGATGGTCAGTTGTATGTATGGAAGTGGGCGTGGAAAGTGGGACTTAGAAAATGCTCAATGTCAGTCCCATTGAAAATGAATGGTGAAAAGTTGATATTTAATGTTAAATTGTGCCATTACTATAAGTAATGTGGAATCCGACGATAAATACCCCGGAAGGCGTGAATTTTTGAAGCAAGTTGAAATTTGAACTGTAAATTGGGTGTATTATGTGGGAGTTATTGCACGGCAAAAAAGTGAGAATAAAATAAGGCTATAATAAGTAAAAATAAAGAATCTCAATAACATATGTGGGAATGCTTCCAGCACGATATATTATACTATGTTGTAGCATCAGTATGAGCCACGAGAGGGAAGGAATGGATGTCATGAACAGACAAAATGATTCCACACTCTAAAATGCAAACCATTCATCAGCACAAACCAAAGGAAGGCCAGGCTTGAAATGGAATTGCCAAATAGTGGCAAAAGACAAGTCTCAACAATTCTGGGGTTTTGGACTGATAAGACAGTTTAATCTTCACCAAAGTGATGGAAAAGCTAAAGCTTTGCAAAAGATAGGATGTGCTTATATTCCCAACATACAAACTCACCTCTGAAACTCGTTGGTGGGTAATATTGTGGACTTGCATGTCTTCTTCTGGGATTATTTTACTAAACACCGCCACTCAAAAAAAAATGGAAATGCTTTAATGATGTTTTGTATTTCAGATCTTCCCACGCTCCACCATATCATCGTTACCATGATGACAGTGGCACGGCCCATTGGTCATGACCTTGAAACTTGTCCTGTCCAGCTCCAACCAGCCCTTTGCTGATACCAGGCAATTTAAAACTCAACAAATTGTTGAGACCCCCGCCCAACACTTCTGTCTAAGGAAAAAGACCTGGATTTGCAACAGATTTGGATTGACTGTCAGTAAATACATTAAAATAGTTTGTTGGTATATCATTTTAAGTACAAAACAAAATGTATTAGTTTTTTTCCTTATTTTATAACCCGATCCTCAAAGCCTCTCCTTAGGGGTTCACTAGCTATAGCAAGGGTATAAGCATTTGTTACTTTTTAGTACAGTAGCATATTCTGTTTGTGACTAAGCATCCTCAGGTTGGGCATTTTAAACGCAAAACATGGAAAGTGCCCCTTTATATAAACACGTAATTCATAAGTTTTTCCTGGTTTTCATTTCTCAGATTCCCACCCAACCCCCCACCCAAGAGAATCTCGAGTTAACTGCAACATATTTTTCATGCATCCAAATGTTGTGGCCATTAAAGCTGAAACTGCCAAAAAGTCCACATGGCAACAAGTTAATCACTTAAACAGCACACTAACCAAGGATGTGTAAGGTGCTTAGGATTTCCCTTTTTTTAATTTTATTCTTACTGTATAAACAGTCAGAATGTGAACCATTTAAAATGTCTTAAGGCAATTGTTTTCTATTTGCTTTTTTGTGTATCTTGTCACATGGTTACACATGCATACTCCTTTCATCAATCTGTTTTGACAATGATCTTGTGAAGTCTGTTAATTGACAGCTGCATATTGCCATTTTTAGTCAGTTTACTAAACACCACAACACAAAGCAAAAAATAAAAATATTACTAGTAAATTGTGTTTTGTTCTTTCAAGTCAGGCTGCCTATACATCCATCCCATCCATTATCTAATGGCTTTTCTTCACAAGGGCCACAATCATTCACACTCACACTTAGGGAAAGTTCAGAGTGTTCAATTAACCATGCATGTTTTTTGGGAATGTGAGAGGAAACCGGAGTACTCGGAGAAAACCCACGCAGGCATGGGGAGAACATGCAAACCTTCTAATCACAGCAACAGGGTTGCAAATCTGGACGGATGTTCGCTTTCTCTCTGGAGTAGAAGCTTGCTATTCAGCTACCTGTTGCTGCTGACCAAGAAAACAAACTTCCTTATATGTAAATAAGTAAAGAAGAAAATAATTGTATTTTTCTGATCATATGCATAACAGGGTGCATGATGTGAGACATTCAATCGAGGCTAACAATTTCATTAAAATATGAAAACGAGAAGAGAAGACATACCTTTGCCCTACCCATTATTTTGTTAAAACTTAGATGATAGTTCAGTGTATCATCTCATACGCGTTTCTTCTTCTGACATGTAAAAAAATAAAATAAAAGGTATGGTAACAGGGTTGCATGCATGTTAAGGGACACACGTTCCATGAATAACTATTATTTGAAATATGTTTTGTTCCCACAGTTGCAAGAGACAGCAATAAAACAAGTAATAAAAAAAAACATTTTAACAGTTTTATTTGAGATTCTATTTGGACAGGAGTGTGAGATAAGAGAAATAGCATTTTAAGGGGTTCTCCAGACTTATATGGTATTTTAAAAACATTTCCAAGTTTAGATTTGGTCTCAGACCAAGTAAATTTACTCAGAATTTGCATGGTTTAGTTTTATGTTTTGTATGTGACACAAATTGTGACGATTTGCCTCTTAACATGCAGTTGAATGTGATTGGTTAATATTGAGCGGTGTGCAGATTTGCGTAACCACTAATGGAATTTTTACGCCCCCTCTCTAAAAGATTTGTATTTGTTTATTTTAGTCCGCTGATGATATAATGGTAAATTTGCTTGACTTTGGTGCAGTCAACATCCAGTTCCCCACTCAGTAACAAAACAGTATCATCTTTTTTAGTCAAGTATATAAAAACACACGCAATATGTCTCTTAAGTACCACTGATTGTCACACTCTCCTAAGTAGGGCGAAATTCTTTCTCCGCATTTGACCCATCCACTGAGGGAGCGGTTAGCAGCAGCAGGAGCCACGCTCGGGAATAATTTGTCGATCAAACCCCCCAATTCCAACCCTTAATGCTGAGTGTCAAGCAGGGAGGCAAACAAGTCCCATTTTTATAGTCTTTGGTATGACCGGGCGGGGATTGAATCCACGACCTTCCAGTCTCGGACGCTCTACCACTGGGCCACTGAGCTGAACTGGTCTCTGGTAGTATAAGCGGCACTATTATTAATTCGCAGTAACAAGCAAGCAACACGACAAAGACGTGACACATACAGTAAAATGACTCGAGCGGATGTGTACGTAATTCTCTCAGTCACCTCTAGAGGCACCACGTCTTTTATTTGGAGTTGCGCAAACGATGCAGCGACCGTTCAGGATGCCCCCTGCCTGAAGACAGCTGTGATATGCTCCAACACCCCTGTAAGAGGATAGATAAACAGTTGAGAAAATGGGTGGATTAGTTAGTTTACAGTGGGTTACGACAATATGGTTTCAAAGTGATTTGATTTCAGCTGACGGGCGTGGCCTCGCATTCACCTGACGGAGTGCATCCACAGCCCGCATAGTGATAATATTTGTTTAAAAAAAACACAGTAAGCTATTTGGATGTATATGAAACCCCTGGCATTATTGTGTTTTTTTGTGGTGTTGATTTGTTTTCTTTATGTTGTACACTAATATACTAATATAATGTTTTATTTTGTTTATTTCGAGTATACTGTTCTGTATTTATTCCATGTTTCAATAAAGCTGATGTAAAAAAAATATATAAAAAAAGAAGAAGAAAAAAGCCCGTATAGTGGTTGTAATCCCTAGTTGACTAAACTTTTTCCTCATTTTTTGTTCAGGGTTTTACTTAAAAGTATGGATATGACTTTAAAAAAACCTTTACATTATTGTATGATTTACAGTGACAAACACCAGATTATTATTATTTTTTGGCTTTTGGCCTTTTTTTAAATTGATATGACATCTGAAGAATTGAGAGAGGGAATGACCTGCAGGAATGATATTGCTATGGAAACTGTTCTGACGTCAATGAAATACCGCCCACTTAAAGCCCCACGCCCCCCACCCGACCCAACCAGATGAAAATAGCTTGATACATTCAGTCTATGATTGAAGCCATTATAATTCGCACTGTGATGTGAGCTACGACTCTTTAAGGGGGTTAATAGACATTGTTGTGCCAGCCGTATTGTATTATCAAATTGAAAAGAGTAGTTTAAGTAGAGAGTCGAAGTAATCAAGGTTTTACGACGACCGCGTTTTTTAGCTAGGAGTGCGGTTTTGAGGCGGAGGGATCTATCTGACGACAGCAGAAAGCTGAAGAAGGGAAAAGATCCATCTATATCCCCGGCCGTTGAATTTCCACTTTAATCATCGCCCTCATTTAGATGGCAAGCTTCCCAGACTCTATAAACGAAAATGATATAGGTAAGTACAATTTCCGACGCGTACCCTTGTATTTTCTTCTCTGTGGGCTGTGGTAGGGATCGACGAGTAACTACTGCAGCTTCGTCTCCGTAGACTAGCCATCTTGGCCTTCGCTACGATTGATTTGAAAATAAAAATCCGAACAATTTACATGATAAGATACTCATTACGGTGCAATTGCTTTTAATTGTATATGGAAGGTTGTGGGGAAATTAATCGTTGGTTTATTTTTTGAGTTTCCGTGTTGCAGAGCTCGTCACGTCCTTGCTCAAGTCAGTAATGTTGTATTGTTTAATTTACTTTAGTCAGCAAGGCAACGGGTGTCATAATGTTTAGTATCATTATTAAACCGTATAAAAATATCAAAGTCCACAGGCAAACTTTACATCGGACATGTCTCTCCCTTCCACCCTCCCCCACACCAGTTTTGGGAGTCATAAGATAAACTCGCCTGGATATGTACGTGCTTGTTCCGTCGTAGACATTCCACTGTTTAAAATCTGAAAAGATGCACGTCAGTCAAACTGACGTCTACATTGTAACTGTCAACAGCGGTGGTTAGTTTGACAGAATTCCTGATAACAAGGTCAGCTTTTACAAATAGAACATATTTACAAATACTTAGAGGTGACTGTAACGGAAACTAAGTCCAGACAGTAATGTTCATTTTGAATCGGCGTTATGCACCACTGATTTGTGTCATTGTCATTAAATTAGTTTGATTTGACTCAACTACTAGAGTTTAAACGTGTAACAATGGTGCAGCAAGAAAAATACACAAATGCCTCAACTGTTGAAATACAGTACATACTTGTCATGCTTTCAATACATACAAAAACAGTTTATTGGCCTTTTACACTTTGTACAATTATTATTCAATGAGATAAACTTTAAATTATGTTTTTCGAACATAATAGAATGCAAAACATAACATGGATTGCAACACAAAGGCGCATGAACAATGAGTTTCACTTGTTAATTAAACAGGTAGTGGCTTATATGGGCGTTTGAAAAAATCGATTCGGCAATATTACAGTGCGCAATTCTCGAATCGATTCAATATGCGGCCGAATCGATTTTTAAACATCAATTTTTTAAATGGAAATATTCAACAAAGCGTCTTACTTAGGGTTAGGATTAACACATTAAGCATGGAAGAATGTTATATCAATGAAACATTAAGCCTTAATATTTTTATTTCAGTGCTGTTCAAACATGAAACAGACTGCAACCTGTTTGTTAAATGCAGGGGCTCAGTTATAAGCCAGAATTTTCAGATGATTAAGTACATTTTAATACAAATCTTACAGTGTACATGTACAAGTTTACTGATTAGTATTTTCTAAATTTGAGTTTTTAAAAAAATCGCAATTATCAATTTATAGATTCGTATCGGGATTAATTGGTCTCGAATTGAATCGTGACCTATGAATCGTGATACGAATCAAATCGCCAGGTACTAGACAATTCACACCCCTAGTGACTTATGCCTTTACCTCTGATGCTGAAAGGAAGCCAGCAAATCCCTGCATCCGCTATATTAACCCAGGAGAATGTTTGCTTGGATGGCCAGTCTGAAAGAGGCTCAAGTGCTGTAGTATTTTTAACCATGTATGGATTTAGTATTTTCTACACAAATTGCATGTGCGATTACTATAAACAAGTGTTTGTGTTCCTTAGCTGACCAAAGCCATGCAGCTAAATTGACTTGTGAGATGGGTAATGTAAGAGCCTACTTGTATAATTTACATTAAATATTTAAGGGGGGGGCACAGAAGATGGTGGTAGTTACAGAAAACATAATCATATTGCCACTAGCCGGGTTTACGTGGAGAGTATTCCGATTGAAATCATTCCGAATGAAGATTTGTGGTCACCTGTGACGTGATTCATTCTGATCTGCCGTTTACATGCTCCCCACCTTTAACCCATTAAGGCCGGGAGCGCATTATCGCATTTCTATACCAGAATTGTTTAGTAGGCATTGACAATATTGTTGAATTTCCAGGAAAACTTCAGGTTTTCGGGGGTGACTCAAAAGTCACCCATAGGTTTTAGAGGCACGTTTTGGCAGGTGCTTTAGGCCTTAATGGTTTAATCAGATCAGCCGCGCGGACATCGATCACGTGATTTATCAAGGTGGAGTTCATTTGTTATTTAGCACAGTAGTTTTGATAGTTTTAACACTTTATTGAAGCAATGTCTTGAAAAAAAAGCAAGTTCTAAGTACTTAAAACAAGTTCTTGAACTATTTTCAATGTGTGTTGATTGGAATAAAAGTCGGCATGGCCCACCCCCGTCAATCGGAAGCAAATTTTTATCCGGTTGAGTCTAATCGGGTCAGAAAATTCAGAATGGCGTGTTTTCATGAATAATTTTTAATCAGATCAAGCTTTTATTACAATTAAATGTGTCCATGCAAACATGGCTATTGCAGAACTGGTTTAGATGTCCTTTTTCCAAAGTGACTTTTGGTAAACCGTGAACCAACACACCGACACTGACCTTTATGAATTGCAATATAACAATTAACAAGTATTTTTTATGTTTTACACATTATTCATCTCAAGAGATGAATTTTCATTTGACATTTTTATGATGCAATGTTTAACAACATGTTAACACGTTGCTGCGCAGAAAGTGGTATCACCTGTCCTTGATGATAGGAATTCCTGAGGTTTGAGCAGAGAAAACAAATATTGACTTCAATAAATAGAAACTTCTTTTTTTTTTCACAGGTAAGGCGAAGTTCATTGGTGAACTCCTGGTGCCTGTTGCTCCCTTTGACCAGAAGTCTGGGCGTGAAGCTTGGACCGTAGCCTTTGCACCCAATGGTTCTTACTTCGCTTGGTCGCAAGGGCATCGCATTGTCAGGCTTATTCCCTGGGCAAAATGTCTGACCAATTTGTAAGTATCATCTTAACTCATTTGCTCCCAAAAACGTATAAATACGTTCTATATTAAATATTACCATGGTCCCAAAGATGCATTTATACTTTTTTTAAATGATTTTTTTTATGGGTGAGCATACAGAAGGCTTTGATGCAGCCTATGAACTGAAGAGAACGCTTGAAGCAATGGTAGTTATTACAAAAACGTCCAGCAGGTGGCAGTAGAGTATAGAGTATAAGATATCAACCAAGGGTCATGTTGCAAAAAGCTCCTTTCCCCACTTGTTTTAAACAGATTTGTGAATAATGATGAAACTTAGCTATATTCTAATACTAATAGCTGCAAAATGGAAACAGATAGAAATATACCTTTTTTTCCTGATGAAATAAGAGACTAATCTTTCTTTATATTCTGTGGGCCATGCAAAATCAGTCAAAATCCAGTAAACAGCTGGGAGCGAAGGGGGTTGCTTCAGTGAAAATGGCTGGGAGTGAATAAAGATGACTTGACTTGAATGAGTTTAACACTTACTTATTTGATGACAATTTTAACTCTTTGACTGCCAACCATTTTCAGAAAAGAAAATGTGGGTGCCAGCTGATTTAGAGCATTTTGACTGATCTTTCAAGGTCCACAGAAAATTTTGTGTTTGGACTATGGAAACACAGATACTACCAAATCAAAGATTGAACTCTCATCTTTCATCAGAAACAAAAGTTTATTTCTACCCTTTTCAGTTTTTCAGTAATCAACAATAGAAAATAGGTTAGTTTCACCCAAATGCTCTGTTTTGGACCAAAATACGTAGAAATCACCTTTTTTTTTCCCATGAATGATGCCACAAACACCTAAACAGTGCTTTACTTCTGTAAAACAATGACAACATGTTTTTTGATAGCAAAATAAGTTTATTTACATTCAACAGTAACAATTTGACAAAACAATTTGGCAAACTATTTACAAATGTGTGCAACTGTGCATGTGTGGTACTATTTACAATTGTGTGGATGTTTCAACTACACAGTTTTTCTTTTTGTGGGGTATATTGTGTAACACTCGCCTGCGTGCAAGGGGACGTAGCAGGATTTGCACCACAGATTAGTTTCACTGCGATTGCCCCTTGCCGGCCTTTTTTTCCGGGGAGTAGCAGGTATGTACTGCAGTGTGTGTTTGGCCATGTTGTCATCAAGTCTACTCTCAGAATCAGGGGGCCTGGTGTTACGTCTGGCTTCCTCAAGTCCTTCAGTTGCTGTACCGGGTGGTAAGAGATGTTCTGATCCATCTTATCCACTCCATTCATGATGGCATCGTAGTCCAGAACCAGTGTCCTCTCCGTGATCAGACTGTACCCACCGATGAATATGCATTGGACTCAGGGTACTCTTCATCGTCCGATTGAACGTCCGCCTGTGCAGAAGTGCTCGGTTGTGCACCACGTTTTCCGCCGTTAGCATCGCTAGCCGGTGAGGCTTTACGACGGGATCGAAGCCGCCGCGTCAACGCTTCCAACTTCGGCGTCAACCTCGTAGTCACCATCATCATCATTGTCATCATCAATGTGCAATTTAGCACTGGTTGATGCTTCTCTTTCTTGAAAAAAATGCTCAAGCGTGAGCTTCTTGCAACCGGTCGCCATTTTCGCTTCCTCAGCCATTCTCCCCGCAACACTCTAGCTCCACCTCACGTCTTCTACTACTGACTCCTACCCGATCTTGTCCAAAGAGACTCATCGCTGCCATCTAGTGCCCATAAATAGTCATTATACTAACTCGATCTGCTTGATACTTTGAGCACAGCTGGCCAAGGCTTTCCTCCACCCGTTTCCATTAAAAAACATAGTTAACGTCTTTTAACGTTTTTGGCGGCACTCATTTGGATTTTACTAAACGTTATTAAACGTTTTTGGCGGTCAAAGAGTTGAGGTTTGGTGGATCTTTTTTTGTTTTTTTTTCAATAGAAGAAATATTAAGGGTTCTTAATTTTGACAATTTATTACAACATACTGTTGTAATTGGACAATGATTCCTCGCCCAGATTGAATGCATGTCATTGTGCTTTGTGATATTTGTAAAATAGATTTCTGAAATTTATCAGTCCGTCAGACTGTACTGTATGTACAATTTGTATCTGTTAATAAGCCACTATGACCAAAAGCCCCAGTTTCTGCTGAAGATAAGCAAATACACTGAATTATTGCTGCCATCAGCACTTTGTGAACATTTGTCATTTTGAACGTTTGGGAAAGAGCTGACAAAGCAGAATCTTAGTTTAAGTAACAAGACACAAGCACATCTACGTGATGAGGGAGTTCAAATAAATTTTTTACACTAAAGCATGTCAAAATTAAAGTACAATACATGACTGTGTTAATTGTAGTTTATACATTTTTGTCTCAGAATATTTAACTCTTTGACTGCCAGACGTTTTCAGAAAAGGGATGCTGTGGGTGCCAGCCGATTTAAGCATTTTGACTGATCTTTCAAGGTCCACAGAAAATTTTGTGTTTGGACTATGGAAACACACATACCAAATGAAAGATTGAACTCTCATCTTTCATCTGAAAAAAAAAAGTTTGTTTCTACCTTATTCCGTTCTTCAGTAATCAACAATAGAAAATGGTTAGTTTCACCCAAATGCGCTTGTTTTGGACCAAAATACGGAGAGATCAAGCTTTTAGTGAAACATTGTAATTTCATGCACTCTAGTGAATTTTACACTTCTTTTTGTCCATGAATGATGCCACAAACACCTCAATAGTGCTTTACTTCTTTCTATAAAACACTACCACCAACAATGAAAAAGTGTTTTTTGATAGCAAAATAACAGTTTATTTACATTCAACAGTGTAACAATTTGACAACACAATTTGGCAAACTATTTACAAATGTGTGCATGTGTGTATGTGTTACTATTTACAATTGTGTGGATGTTTCAACTACACCAATTTTTTTTTGTGTGGTATATAGTGTAACACTCCCCTGGGTGCAAGGGGACGCAGCAGGATTTGCACCACAGATTTGTTTCACTGCGAATGCCCCTTCGCGTGCAGACCCTACACTTTCTTGCTGGCTTTTTTTTCCGGGGGATAGCAGGTATGTACTGCAGTGTGTGTTTGGCCATGTTGCCATCAAGTCTACTTTCAGGATCATTATACGGTGACCTGGTGTTCTGTCTGGCTTCCTCATGTCCTTCCGTTTGTATACTTGCAGCAACATGTCCTCCTCCTGGTCTTGTGGTAACAGCCATCCTCTCACCACCTGCTGGTTAAACTCCAAAAAGTGTTGACACTTCCCAGGATTTTTTGCTTTGTGCAGGATATATGCATTGAACATGCATATTTGAAAAAGATATGCAACAAATTTTTTGTGCCATTTCAACGTCTTTCGCGTGAATGGGTGGTAAGAGATGTTTTGATCCATCTTATCCACTCCATTCATCGTGGAATTGTAGTCCAAAACACACACTGGTTTCAGGAAAGGCACTCTTTTTTTTATTTTTTTTATTTATTTTTTTTAATTTTTTTTGTGCCTTCCGCCACACATCCACTGTCCGCATTTCATCTTTGTGAAAAGTAGTCACCATCCTCAATAAACGTTTGTCCTGCCATGCCACAACCAAAACATTTGTGTTGTGTCTCACCAGTTTCCCCCCGACCCCAAGACCAGTGTTTGTTAGGGAAGTGATCTCACTGGGTTCACCCCTGTTTTTCCTCAGTGTTCCACATACATTTATACGTGCTGCCAGGAGACGTTCACACAAGCCGATTGAATTATAAAAATTGTCCATAAAGAGCGTGTACCCATTTCCTGGCAGACGATCTAGTAAATTGAAAACGGTATCAGGCAGAGAACAACTGGTACCTACATAAGGTTGCATATTGAAACAATACCCCGTTTGGGAGTCACACAGGATGTATGACTTGATTCCATATTTGATCGGTTTTTGGGGGTTGTATACTTTGAATGAAAGACGTCCCTGAAAATTCATCATTTCCTCATCAATACAAACATTCCTCCCGGGTTGGAACAGTTCTTTGAATTTTTTGACAATATGATTGAAAACAGGATGGATTTTGAATAGTTTGTCGTCTGAACTGTGTCTCTCGTTGTTAAAATGAAGGAAACTCCAGATGAGCTGGAAGCGGTTTCGAGGCATCGCGCGACTGAAAAATGGTGTAGTTTCTATTTCATCTTGAGTCCAATACATTTCTATACTGGGCTTGTTTATATACCCAGTAAGAAATTCCTACGGTGTGGCAGACTTTCAGTCTGCTTCTGCATAGACTGACGTGCATAGAGGTTTGTTTGGTCAGCAATGTGCTGGAGAAGTTCGTCCGTGATGAACAGCTGCAGGAAGTCAGCTGGCAGGGTCGAATTCAGCTCTGGTCCTGGTTTTTCGGTAAAGGGGAATGTGGTTGGCTGCCAGCCTGCTTCATGCCAGCCAGAATTTTTGGGATCTGCAAATATATATTTCAATATCATATAATATTTATTTTAGATCAGTGTGGTGCAATATATATATATATATAAATATATATGTTTACCTTTTTTCTTGGATCCACTGGTTGATGTACATTCTGTAAATTATAGAAGACATTTACCATCAAATATTTTACTAGTGCTGTGTTGAAGAATCTTTTTTTTTTTAACCTTTATTCTGCTCACTGTGAGACGCGTCACCTTGAGCGCTATGAGCTACAACTGAAAGAAATATATACAATTACAATAATATCGAAAGACCGTTTTCTTTTGTTGTTGCGGTGTATTGAAAACACGTTTTTTATACCTCTCTTTGTCCTGGAAACTGCAGTGGGACGTCGCTGTGAGCACGATCTATGAATTGTACATTCACGTTACACGAGGTGCTAGCAGCGTGCCGGAAAAGTATCTCATACCTGCACAGTCTTCTGAGGATGAAATACTGTCCGAATCACTGTCTCTGAGATCAGACTGTACCCACTCCTTCGAAGAATATCCATCGGACTCAGGGTACTCTTCATCGTCCGATTCAACGTCCGCGTTTACAGAAGTGCTCTGTTGTGCACCACGTTTTCCGGCGTTAGCATCGCTAACCGGTGACGCTTTATGACGTGGCCGAAGCCGGCAACGCTGCAACTTCGGCGTCAACCTCGTAGTCACCATCATCATCATTGTCATCATCAATGTGCAATTTAGCACTGGTTGATGCTTCTCTTTCTTGAAAAAACTGATCAAGCGTGAGCTGCTTGCCACCGGTCGCCATTTTTGCTTCCTCTGCCATTGTCTCCTCAACACTCTAGCTCTGCCTCACGTCTTCTACTACTGACGCCCACCCAACCTTGTCCAAAGAGTCATCGCTGCCATCTCGGGGCCAAAAATAGTCATTATACTAACTAGATCTGCTTGATACTTTCAGCACAGCTGGCCAAGGCTTTCCTTCACCCGTTTCCAAAAAAACATAGTTAACGTCTTTGGCGCCCCTCCGTAGGTTTTTACTAAATGTTATTTAATGTTTTTGGCAGTAAAAGAGTTAATGTTATATAATTATTTATTTTCCAGTTCAATGGGCCAGGATGGAGAAGGCACTAACGCCTTAAGTCCTCGACGCGTTTCCCGTCAGAACAGTGATGGAGGCCACTACATCCAGGCAACTGGTGATCCCAGAGAGCACACCATTGACTGCGGCGACATTGTCTGGGGTTTGGCTTTTGGCTCATCTGTGCCTGAGAAGCAGAGCCGCTGTGTTAACATCGAATGGCACCGGTTTAAATTCGGCCAGGACCAGTTGCTATTGGCAACTGGCCTCAACAATGGTCGCATCAAAATCTGGGATGTTTATACTGGTGAGATACTTGAAAATAAACATTTTGCACTGCATACGTTCACATTGCCTGAAATTTGCCATAGCAAATTAATAATGTTTGTCTTTCTCCCTTTGCTGTGTTAGTATATGCACAATATCTTATGAGCAGCTACTTATGGTTGAAGAGATTTCCATTAATCTTTTGGTTTGATGGCATTTCATAGGTAAACTGTTGCTGAATCTCTTGGATCATTCTGATGTAGTACGAGACTTGACCTTTGCTCCTGATGGCAGTCTCATGCTGGTGTCTGCATCCAGAGATAAGACCCTTCGTGTGTGGGACCTCAAAGACGATGGTGTGTTTATAGCTGGTACATGCATATACTATATACATTCTTGCAAGTTATTCATAAAAGCTATCAATTAGGCTTTTTTTTTGTGTCAGCATCCTTTTAGGGATTCCCATAGGTTTAATTTGGGATGTTCCATACCACTTTTCTTCAGACCGATACCAGTACCGCACCTCGATGTTTTGGCGTCAAAAACATCTCGGTATCCTTTTTTTTATTTTTTTATAGCACCGGTACTTAAATACGAGACAGCCCGCCAACTCTGTTTTAAAGGCAAGTCACATACACGCATGGCTGCCTGTCTACCAATATGTGAAAAATGCCTTAAGTAAGCGGCACGCCTCTTTCAGCTTGTGTGTGTAACACGTGGGTTCAGGAAGATGGCTTCACGCACTGAACACTGAAGCACTCGCTGGCTCGCCGTGCACTCCTCGTTGAGAAGTATGACTCGCAAAGTGTCATATGGAACTTTTTTTCTTACATGGCCGACAGCCACGGCAAGCCAACCGACATGACGTTTTGTAACGAGCAAATGTTTTCGTGGAGAAGCAGAAGAAAAAGCAACGATCACTCCAGCAGTTACAGTGGACTCAATGTGCGTTCAATAAACATGCACACAGTAGGAAATCACTGGTATGCATAGAAAAAGCCCAGATGACTGACAGAGCGACAGGTTGTGACGCATTTTTTGACACTTCCCTTAAAAAATAAGTAGAGTTCAACACAGTGAGAACACATCTTTACTAAAAAAGTGTAAAAAAAGAAAAGAAAAGAAAAACAAATTGTGTAGGGCATGGCTCGATGTAAAAGGGGGCGATGGAAAGCCAATCTACCGTTAGTGCCACAATTTGACGCAGACAGGTGTTATCTTATGCCATGTGTTCTCGAACAAAGAAGCAAGAAGCAGAAAGAGAGTGCTTGGGTTCTTGACTTTGACAATTTACTACAACATACTGTTGTAATTGGACAATGATTCCTCGCCCAGATTGAATGCATGTCATTGTCATTGTCATCAGATAATAATGCAGATGTGTTTTTCTTCGGCGCTGAAAGTTTCAACAGCAAAAACGTTCCAGCCACTCTCTTGTGATAAGGGCGCAGTTCCTCTTTGGTTTTGTTCTCTTCACAGACAACGTTAACTTATATGATTCAAACAAGGTTATGCTGCTAAATAAATGCTTTGTAATACTATAACAGTTAATATGGGATAATTTATGTACATTTATTCTAACTATTTGTATACGCCTATATAATCCCCCTACACATCCCACACCCCTTGATTTGGGATTATTATTTTTTATGCAAATGGTTGAGTTTTATTGACGAGATTTGACAAGTTACGTTTCAGTGCATGGACATCCCCAATATATAGAGTGAGGGAGAGATTTTTGTTTCATTTGATTTCAGTTGATTGTGTTTCAGTCCAAATCAAATGACACCAATTTTGAGGGTAGATGGTTTTTTTTGTTGCTAATGGGACTTGTTTATTTAGGTAACATGGTGAAAGTTTTGCGAGGTCACCAGAATTGGGTCTACTGCAGTGCCTTTTCCCCTGACTCGTCCATCCTGTGCTCTGTTGGCGCAGGCAAAGCAGTAAGTAAACATGTTCCTCCTAACTCCCTTTGAAATGATTTGCTAGTTTATTGATGTGCTATTGCTTGTGACTAGCCATGCTCAATGAATCTAGAAATGGAATGAAATTGAACCCATCCCAGTACTGCTCACCTGTATTCACACTAAATGCGACTGATCTGTGTCATAAGTGAAGTCAAGTGCCCTGCATCTAGATTTTGTTTGGTTTTGTCTACTGTGGGGAAAAGTGCTTTTGCTGTACTGAATTTTGCAAAACTCACAACTAACTGTTTGTACACACATCTACCTACATCTAATTCAGTGTTAACTGAATTGCTGAAAGCCAAAGTCATATATGTAATTTTAAACGAAAAAACAACAATAACTTTTTAAGGCAATTCCTGTCATTTATGACCGATTGACCACACAGACAAAATCTGTTTGCTACTTATAACTAGGGCCCGGCCGATATGGATTTTTTTAGGCTGATGCGATACCGATTTTTGGCAGAAAAAAATCACAAGATTACCGATTAACCTGCTGATTATTTTTAAAACGTATACAATTATCCCCTCCCCCCCCTCCTTCATTTTCAATGGGTCTCACTTATACGTGGATTTTCGCTATTAAGATTTACTCTACTTTGAATGACAGGCCCATAGAATGACCTTATCAACAAATTTCATTATATATATTTAAATATACAAGGTTATTGTGTAAATCAGGTAACCATTATTTCTTGTGTACAACTGCTGTACTGTATATGGTTAGAGTACATAATTGGACTGGAACAATTTGATTGAGATTGAAATCGCAATTAAGAAAACAATAAATTATTTTAAAACGTAATCCTTATTCAACTACTGAAACTCGACTACGCAAGTATCATCATAGTGTCATGCCCATTCATCCCTGCGCTTTAAACAGTCGAACATTATTGTTTTTAAGTACAAATTACATTGTAAATATCACGTCAAATCCAAGCTTCTTGCATTTCCCCCATTTTCATGTTATTTTCACAAGTCTTGGAACTTACTGGCTTAACCTGGGTCCTCGGGGATTGTGTCTCATGCCATGCATGTCATTTTGAAATGTGAAATGACACAAAAAAAAGTTCATAGATGTTTGCATCCTTGAATTTTGAGTAAAGAAATTATTTGAATCCTTGACATCTCAACCTTAAATATAACTTGGAAGGACAATGACAACATAACACAGTAAGAAAGTAATATGCAAATGAATATATTAAAATAATAGCAACTTAAAAACAGAACAAAACGAAATACTGGCTGTTCCTGTGCGTTTTGGCCTCTTGGGGGCAGTGTGGTGCCGTGCAGCCATGGTGTACACACTTACAAAGAGAACAGAAGAAAGCTGCAATTCAATTCTATTAAAATAACTAAATTTTTAACAGATTGGGAGGAATTTGTGCCTTTGAGTAGTGTTGCTTTAACTGTGGGTATGTGTTTCTACAAAAAGAAGCGTGTTTTGTAATTAAATATACAGTGGATGTAATTCTTCTTGTGTGTGTGTGTGTGAAGTTTCACAATAAACTCCAACTTAAACGTTTTAAAGGACGCTTAGGGACAACAGAATCACTTAGGCTACACACTGAGTATTCAGGGTACTTTCACAACGTAGGAAACTTTGTTTTTCTTTGATTATAACGTTTTAAGGGGGAAAACAATCAGTCATTTGGCTGATTATTTTGGCCAATATTTGATGGGCAATAATCGGCCATTATAATTGGCGGCCGATGAATCGGTCGGGCCCTATTTATAACATGCTAAGTTTCCATTTTTTAAACATCTCAAAGACTTTCTAGACTGATAGTAGCCACTATAAACAGTGCTTATCAATTGTTGATGTTGAAACGGTAGTAGACATGTAGTTGGTAGTAGCTTTGACAGGCTGTGTGTGTCCCTACAGTGTGTGTGTCTTGCTCTCCCTGTCACAGGTGGTGGCAGAGCTCTGTGTGTGATTGGTTATGAGGGGAGCGCCGCGCTGACATTTTGAGCAGCCGGTGTGAACCGCGGATGCACATTGCCCAAAGGCCTGCCAGGGGTAACTTGGCACCTGACTCGCAAGGTCAATCTGTACGTAGGTGCTGCTCCGTGTCTGTCTGCTTCTGCTGTCGCAGTTACTATTTTTTTTTTTTATTAATTTCATCTAAAAACTATCATTAAATTGGTCATTAATTAATTATTCCCTCTGTTCACCCCAGCTCTCCCTTTACACCACTGCCCTTTTCCCAAATTCACCCCTTCCTTAATCTCAGAATAGTACGTCCACCATCTATCTACACTTACTAGATTCTGTTTTGTCATTTGGTCATAGCAGAGAGGGAATTCATAAAAATTGTGCACTTTGTGACAATATGGTTCATTGGTTTTGTAAAACACTATTACTGAATGTTTATTGTATGCTCTGTATTTGTATTACTTTAGCTTACATAAAACTAGGAAATAGGCGTTTGCAGCAGAGTTCCGTGCTACATCGCTGTCGGCCAATCAGATGATGACGACACGGTGTGGTGTCCTGTAAGCCGGATTTGACTCCATTGTAGTCTTTTGTGGCCATGCTGCACTAATAATGCATGTATATTAAACAACAACATAACTCTTCGTTATTTTTTTTAGAGATAGACAGGAGCCGATATTCATTTTCAGTAAAAGGAAAACAAATATTGGCGTGAAAAATACTTTTTTTTCCAGTTCTTAACTTGAATTTATTGAACAACTTTTCAGATTTGCAATTGCGATTTTAAATTCTTTAATTATTTAAAATTCTAATAACAATTTCAGGGAGTTCCCAAGGTCATCAGCGCATCTTTAAAAACTTAAAGGAAAACTTAGCTCTTTATTAATTTCTCCACTAAATAATTTTCCCAAATTTTGAAATATCCAAAATGATATTTTTTTCTTTTTTTTTTACTTATCTTTGTGATAATTTCAAACAATCACAAAAGGTGCAGACCGTTCCCAGGGTTAGCACTACTGTACATTGTGAATAAAAAGCTAAATGTGAAGAAAATCAAATGAAATCAAAATCTCAATATTTGTTAAAAAAAAAAAGGTTCTGCTGCATCTCTCATAAAGTTAACAGGAAATTTAGCTCCTGAGCTTAACACAGTTTTAAATAGATCTTTTATTGGCCGTCTTTTCTTTTTTGGCATTCTTGGCTGAATTACCTTAAAAATAGTCTTTGACCTGAAAATGACCTTGAAAGATAAATTAGATTTGAGAAATGGATCCATGACACCAAAAACCATAGAAACAATGGTGTACAAGAATCTAGTACTCTGTTCTAACAGAGGCTGGTAGATGCCATTCCAGTCTTCTGTGGCGGCCACCAGGTAGTGACCCCAACTTGTATGCGGTGGTTTTTGAAAACCTTATGCCCATGCATAATTGCAAAACATGTCACAAAGTGCACAATTTGCTAAAATTTTCACAAATCTCCTCTCCGCTATTAGATGTTTTTCTGGTGGACTTGAATGTCGCCAATGTAGCCTCTTCTCTCTTTTTAGCTGCTGACAGGATGTTGCAGATGTTGTCGTGAGATTGTTGTAGACAAACACAAAAACTATTGTTACTCATGTCAAAGAAACATACTTTATCTTTAAAATAATGAAAAGTACATCTCAGTTTGTCCATATAAGCCCTTAAAAAAAGATTTAAAAAAAAATTGTTTTACATCTGGAGTGACTGCCGCTTTGAGACATTTATTCAACTTTCATAGCCAATAAAGCGAGCAATTTCCATGCTGAACTTACAGTAAATGAATGAATTAGTTAATGACTGTAAAATGAATTAGAATTTTATAACTGGAAGAAACCTAACCCTTCTGCATATTCCAAGAATTAACAGTACCAGCAGCTCACAAGCCACTCTTTGAAGCAAATGATGCAAGCAAGCTGAGGGCTGAAGTTGCATATTAAAAATGTTATCAGGCCTGAGCCCACCAATAGTGATGAATGCAGAATCATAGCTTTCAAGAAATTACAATTTTTATGTGTGATTGTGTGTGTGGTTGCGTATGTATACTTTGCCAGAGGTGTCAACCCTTTGGCCATAAAATATTCTTTTGTCTTGCAGTATCTGTCTCTCTCCGTAGGCTTCTGCCGGAGGTGCGAGCCTATTGTAAACAGAGAGAACTAAAACTCTGAAAGGGGAAACCAGTGGAGTAACATTATGTTACCTTAAGTTACTACTTGTTTTATTTTCTCTTTGTTGTTAAAATAATATACATAATTTTGTAGTAATTGATATAGCTTATTTAATAGTGATTTAAGAATTGTGTACAGTTGTAGCATTTTGTAGTTTGATACAACTGAGAATGTTTGAAATGTTAGTCATGTTGTAGTCAGCAATCATGTGACTTTTAATGTTTAATAGGAATGTCACATTTTGACATGTAGCCTTGCTTTATGTGTAGCATGTGCACTTCTGTTTGCTTTGAACTTTTTAGTTATAAATATGTTCATTGACACAGAGCATCACCTAATTGTCTTAATATATTTGTTAAACACTTTATGTGCAGACAGTAATGCTAGACCTATGATAGTACAACTAAAGCGTTCGCATCATTCCATGGATTTTAACAGGCCTTTCTTCACTTTGCAGGTGTTCTTATGGAACATGGATAAATACACATTAATCCGGAAGTTGGAGGGGCACCACAATGACGTGGTGTCTTGTGAGTTTTCACCAGATGGGGCAATGTTGGCCACTGCCTCCTATGACACGCGGGTTATTGTCTGGGATCACCACAAGGCCACTATCCTTCTAGAGCTGGGGTAAGACTTGCATAATTTCCAAATGTTCAATAGTTTACTTTTCACGCCTTTTCACTCTTAACTCATTTGCTCTCCAAAACGTATAAATACATTTACATTCTATTTTAAATGTTTTAAGTGTCCAAAAGACTAATGTATATGTTTTTTACACTAGAGCATACAGAAGGCCTTCATGCAGCCTCTGAACTGAAGAGAATGTTTGAAGCAATG
Organism: Leptonotus elevatus; assembly: GCF_054856555.1. Lineage (NCBI taxonomy): Eukaryota > Metazoa > Chordata > Actinopteri > Syngnathiformes > Syngnathidae > Leptonotus > Leptonotus elevatus. Next base: position 2,298,153 of record NC_141245.1, read on the forward strand.
GTAGTAATTACAAAAGCGGCCAGCAGGTGGCAGCAGAGTATAAGAGCTCAACCAGGGCCATGTTGCAACAAGCTGATTTCCCCAAAAACAGATTTGTGAATAATGATGAAATTTAGCTATATTCTAATAATAATTGCTGCAATGTTTTGTATTGTAAAACAGGAGGTTGCCTCTTCTAATTGCCTCATAGAGAAAAAAACATTACATCTAATGTATACAAAAAGAAGTTACTAAAATGTATGTGCACATGGATATACTATCCCAATAAAAAATAACAAATATTAGAACTAAACTTGCAATACTTTGGATTATATTTAAGTTGTAAGCATATTGCTGGTGTCGGTGCAAAACCTTGTACCTCCGAAATCATCACTTCAGGAAATCCTAAAAACTGCATGTTTGTTCTTCCATTAACATTGCATCATCAGAAAACAAGCCATTTTCCAAACTTAAGATGGGTCAATAATTCATAAAAAATGACAACCACATTTGTGGACTGACCAGAGGTGTATATTTTATGGTGAAATGTATCAAATTGTGACTTGAGGTTTTGGCTTGACGCCAGCAATTAGCATCTATGAATGTGGCAACACTCACGACTTGCATATGGATGGATATCAAGTAGTGTACATGGTTGAACATTTTGGTGTTCAAGAGTGTCTTTTTTATTCAGTGTGATATTATATGATAGTGAGAGAGAAAGAACAGATGCAAAGGAATAGTTTTAAAATGTGTTTTATGTGTGAGTTAAAATTTGAGCCACGACTGTAGGAAGCACTAGAGACTTTAAGGGCACAGACCTGGATATTTTAAATAACTAGCAATTACACTACATTTGTTTTGTTCTGTTCATCAAGCCAAGTTTTTTTTTTTTTGCAGTCACCTCTTTCCTCCACCATCACCCATTTTTGCTGGAGGTTCGAATGACCGCTGGGTGCGCTCTGTGAGCTTCTGCCCCGACGGCCGCCACATAGCTAGCATTACTGATGACAGGTGAGGCACTTGTTTCCCTTTTCCTTAATGTCTTTGTGAAAAACAGCCGTGGTGACTGGAAGTGACCTTTTAGAGTCAGTTTTTTGTTTTTGTTTTCAGTGTCCTCTGTAGTCAGTGGTGCATAAATGTTACATGACTGTTAATGTTTTATCAGCAGCTTTTCTGTCTTGGCAGCAGTTTCAGAGTTGTTGTTTTCCTACATTGGGTAAATGGAATTATTATACTTGTACATATGTGAAAATCTTTGGACACCTCACCGTTCAATTCCAGTTACAATTCATGGGCTACCATTCTATAAAATGATTATTGCAGGGTCTGTCACAAACAAATCTTTTTGTAATCAATTATTCTATAGATTACTCGAGTAACCGATGGAATAATCTATAGGATTACTCGATTACTTGACAGCCCCAAAACATCACTGATCTAAAAAAATAAATAAAAATAAAATCTACATGGTGAAATGGTCCAAAATATCAGCTACATGGTGTGCAAATCTGGTGAAGACTTACAGGAAACATTTGACTTATGTCATTGCTTACATGTAATGAGTCGAACTCTTGTTATTGACGACACACACACACAAAATTCCACTCTCCCACAGTTTGTATATATAAACACTGCAAAGTCCCACTATAATGTGGCTGACGGCATTTTAAAAATGTAAACGTTCAGATAAATTGGAAGTGATTTTCTCTAGGTTGGCAGCACTGGGATTCTGAGTGGCCATCTTATCAACAAAGCTTTTGTCTGCACTCGTTCCTCTGCTTAATGGGCTTCCTGTGCTCATGTAATCAGCAATGTGTTGCAGAAAAGTTCCACTGTTTGCTGACTGACTCTTAAATGGTACTTGAGTGCATAGAGCAGCTACAGTATGTGGCTTTGTTCGGATGAGGCACGTGGCTGTCACCATGTGGCTATTTATCAAGCTTACTGCTGGCTGACCAAGCACTGAACTTTTGTTTTGGAGGGATCATGGGGAATAAAAAAAAAAAAAAAAGATGCATGGAAAAATTCTGTGCTTTGTGTCCTGTAGCGGGACACTGTGGGTGTGATATGTTTAAATTTGCAAATGATCTAGAAAGTAGAATTATTATAATTATTATTGACTAATGCAGTGTTTCCCATCCAGGTGTACGTGAACACATTGCAGGGGTTATGTGTAAACATATAATATTTTCCAGATCAATAACCTGTAGCACAGCCACGCCAAAATCTCAACAGCCGCTTGTCAACAAAGGCTGCACTACAGGAAAATGCGACCCAGATCAGATTTTTTTTTTTGTGCCCAAATGTGACCTGTATCTGACTTTTTTTTTTGTCAGTCTGAACGGCTCAATTCCAATTTTTTCCATATCTGACCTGGGTCGCATTTCACATGTGGTCCTAGATCGGATATGTATCCGAACTTTTGCTATTGCGACCGCAGTCTGAACGGCCAGGTCGCATATATCCGACCTCAACGTCATCAAAAGTCCAATATGCGCTACGCGCAGGCGGTGTCGTTGCTAGAGAGACGTATATGAATCGGCAAAGTTGTTTTGAGGAACAGTTGTGACTTTATAGTTGACTTTTATTTAAACATGAAGCATAAAGTTGACATTTGTGGTGATATTAGTAATTTAGTTCATTTATTACACGCGGCGATGACTGACATCATCTGGGGCAGGACAGGTCTTCGTGAAATGAGGCGCTCGAACAGGCTCGCCTCATTTTCACAAAATATTATTTCTACCTACTCCTGCATCACTCCTCTGTAGATATGAGATGGTAAAAATATGAGCCCCGACGACGGACTTATAAAAGTCAGTGGCCCTGACACGCTAGACCATCAGTATTTACTTCCACAAACACAGTGTTGTGACTTTATCTTCTTCTGCGCATGCAGGTCACTTTGGGGTCGCATACGTTTATACAGCAGACAGACTGAGGTCGCAATTAATAGGGAAGTAAAAAAATAAAAATATTTCACCAATAAATCGGAATTGAACATTAAGACCTGCAGTGTGGACATAGCCTGTCTCATTAAAGCTCAGATGAATGGTGAATAGTAAATATGTTATAATGGGTCTGAATGTAATATATTGTTCAGTGTTTTGTTCCTAATATTCAAAGTTTAAATGCCCATCATGATCTCAAAGACGTAGTTGTATGTTTTTTAAATGTTTTTTTTAAATGCTAGAGCATACAGAAGACTTTAATGCAGCCTCTGAACTAAAGAGAATGCTTGAAGCAATGGTAGTTATTACAAAAACGGCCAGCAGGTGGCAGCAGAGTGTAAGAGATCAACCAGGGCCATGTTGCAAAAAGCTTTTTTGCCAGTGTTTTCAACAGGTTTGTGAATAATGATAAAACTTAGCTATATTCTAATATTAATTGCTGCAAAACAAACATATCTATCGATTGATCGATGGAGCCTGACCTAAAAGCAGTTTTTGAAACCGATACGTTTGAAGGGTATAAAGGGCTCTTGTTTACATGGGAGTGTCAACATGTCATAAACCGGAAGTAGTTGTGATGACTACTTCTCACTGCTCAAAATACATGCACATAAAAAACGACAGCGCACATTTCTGTTTTATATCTTAATTGTCTTTTGCAAATGTGTTTTTGACCTCACCAGTCCTTTCCCTTCTTTAAACTTAACTAGTTTTCGCAGCCGAGTAAGAATACGCTGTCACGTGGCACAAAAAGGCAAGCTCAATTGCCATCTTTATTGTTTTATATTTATGACTGAGATGTCTTTTCTCACACATTTACTATGCCTTTATTACTTCTGTATTGTAGGTTAATGATGAACTACGATGCGGTCTGACTTCTTACGTTGCTGCTGTATTAACAGAACTCGTCGTAAACCCAGGGCTCTCTACTAACTACTAAGGGAGTCCTGATCTGATATTTGATACCAGCTCCCAATCAGGCTCTATTATGAGTATTGGACAGAACTGAATTCAATCACATGATCCAGTTTCACGCGTTTTTAAAGCTGCCATAAAATTATAACGCCAACATTGTCTGCTGTGTGGGATTACTTTTCTCTACAACAAAACAATAGTCAAACTCCAACTTCTTAAACGTAAAATTAAATCTGCTGCCTTGCAAATAAATAAGATCCTTAACTAATTCACGTGCAGCCATTTTCACTGAAGCAACCCCCTTTGCTCCCAGCTGTTTTTACTGGATTTTGACCGATTTTGCAAGGCCCATAGAATATTGTGTTCTATTGCTATAAAACATAGTACCTACCAAAAGAAAGATTAGAGAGAGTCTCTTCTTTAATCAGTAAAAAAAAGTATATTTCTACCTGTTTCCGTTTTGCAGCAATTAGCATTAGAATATAGCTAAGTTTTATCATTACTCACAAACATCAAAGCCTTCTGTATGCTCTAGCATAAAAAAAAACATATAAATACATTTTTGGGAGGGAAGGACAAAGTATTAAAAAACATGTATACAATGTTTGGTTCGAATGGGTTAATAACAGCGGTTCAGATCATGGATAGATGTTCAGACCTAGTGTGTGCGAACGTGTGAGTTAACGAGATTAGATGTGGTCTGGGTAACCTGACAGTGGTTTGTGCCCTCTGTTTGCTTAGATTGGTCCGTTTCTGGAGTATTGAAGAAAGAGCTCCTCAGGCCATTGCCGCTCTCTCGAATGGCCTTTGCTGTGCCTTCTCTCCTGAAGGAAGTGTCCTTGCTGCTGGGTAAGCCCCCCCCCCTCCTCCATAAATTTATAAGAAAATAGAATTTTAAAGTCCAGGTTTTTTATTTTATTTATTTTTATTTTTTGTATTTTACTGTTTTCTTGACATTTACTGTTCACATGAATTTAAAAGTATATTCTCTAACATTTATGAAAGACCTGACTTATTGTACTTGATGACAATTCAGAATCTTTTTAATTTATATTTACAATTATTGAATTAGAATTGTGAAAATATTTTAATTTCATCCTTGCTGATGCAAATCGTTGCTGCTATATGTAAAGCACTTATGTCCATTTTTGTTGTCTTTTTATTTAAAAAATAAAATAAAAATTATGTTCTTGGGATGAAACTGAATGCAGACATCCCAAAAATCTAAAATAAATGGAAAAAGTGTTTTTCACATAGCAGAGTTGATGTTCCATAATTATTATCAAAATGAAGTGAATTGAATCTAATTGAAGAAGATCTGAACTCTTATTAATCAAAATTGAATCGAAAAAATTGAGGAAATTAGAATCGATACCCAGCTCTAGTAATGACTGCTTTTGACATGCTATAGGTGACATACGCAGGGCTGGACTGGCCCCCCCAAAAATCGGCCCTGGCATTTTGATGTAGGCCCACCGGCTCTTGCATGTTGCCACTGATGTTTATTGAAGATGTTTCACTTTGCTATCAATATTCAAAATGGATTAATAGACTGGTCCTTCTAAATTGTGGGCCAGTCTCTTGTGATAAAATAAAGGAAAATGATAATGAAAAAGCACTGCATCGGCCCCAAAATAGGCCGGCCCAACGGGCATCTGCCCTGAATGCCACATGGCCAGTCCAGCCCTGAACATACGTGACATACATTCAGATGTGTATGATGTTGATTTTTATTTTCCCACGCTTGCGTGTGACTTGTAGGACCCGTGACGGCGGTGTGCACTTTTGGGAATGTCCTCGTAGCACAGCCAGCCTGCAGCACTTGTGCAGGATGTCCCTCAGGCGAGTGATGACCACGCAGCAGGTGGAGTCGTTGGCCATTCCCACGCCGCTACGTGACTACCTGTCCTACAAAGTCATGTGATTCTTCTGGAAAGCTGACAATGAATCACTTTGTCTCTGTATTTATTTTCAGAGAACTCTGTAAAATGTGTGAAAGTTGATGAGAGGATGATAATTCCGTTGGAATAACGTCATCTCAAATCCCCAGCACAGAGTTATTTTGTATATATTTATTTTTGTAATGGCTTATTATACGATGGTGTGCTGAGGCCATCAACGTCTGTAAGGTCAATCTCTTTCTTCGGCTCTTGTCTCTTCCATCAATTCTCAGTGGTTGAACTACAGTCCAAGTATTTTGCTTCTCCTTCTGGCTCAGGCTCACTTGAACAGTCTTCATCTTTTCCTCTGACTTAAAATGGCTGTTGCACTTAGTACAAGGGGCTTTGCAGTGATGCATGACACGTTTAAATGTCTTTCCTGTTTGCACAAGTTGGAGCATATGGTGAACGTAAACCTCTTTCACACTGGCATCGGAGTGTCAGCCTCTGTCGTATTAGACGGGAAGCGCTGCCAGCATCGACCAAAGTGCGAAGTTCAGCACTCAAGATTGACTGGCCACGTCCCTTTGTGTTGAAAGTAGTTGCCGTTTTCAGGCAGTAATTCGGAAAGCAAACTTTTTGCTTGGAGTGCTATATGGCAGTAGCTTGTTGGAAAATAAATATATTAAACCAATATTTTAGTCTTAAATAACACTCAATGTCCAACTTCCCATCTTCTCTCTGCAACTTTTTGCAAACAAAATGTGGACATACTTTTCCCCCATACTCATTCACTCACAGCCATTTTCACTGAAGCAACCCCCATTCCAACTCCCGGCTGTTTTACTGGATTTTGACTGATTTTGCAAGGCCCACAGAATATTGTGTTCTTCTTTTCCTTTCATCTTTTCCCTTCAGGGGGTCGCCACAGCGAATCAGTTGCCTCCATCTAACCCTGTCCTCTGCATCATATGCTCTCACACAGAGGCTGCATCAAAGCCTTCTGTATGCTCTCGCATATTTTTTTATAAATATGTCTTTGGGAGCATGGTAATATTTAAAGTACTGTAGAACGTATTTATACGTTTTTGGGAGCAAATGAGTTAATGTGTAGTTTGTTTCCCACCTTTCTGTCTAAATGACAATCTCATCCAACTCTGATATACGTTACCAAATTGTAGCACATTCACCATGCAAACTGACTGACTTTGCTAAAATACATGTATTTGTTTTGCCTTCCGGGCAGTCTGGGACAACATAACTGTGAGATCAGTGTTTAATGACCTCTAATGCAAACAAAGCACCTCTTACGCTTAACTGCGATGTTGTGTAAAAGGTTCATACTCAATAACGTGAGTTAAGTAATGTACAATCCCCTCCAAAAGTGTTGCAATGGCAAGGTCAGTACCTTTGATTTGTTGTTTAACTGAAGACATTAGGGTTACAGGTGAAGAGATATAGAATTCCAGTTTTCATTTCATGGTATTCACTTGTAGATATGTTGAAATGAGGACTGAGCACCTTTTGTTTGAACCCACCCTTTTTCCATGTGAGCAAAAGAACTGCAACGTGACTGAGGGTTGTTTCTAGTTGCTCGGGTTTTGCCTTTTAGCATGATTGCTTCAACATTACATCAGATCGTGCTTGTTTTGCCTTTGGCATTCACCTGTGAAAATTGCATTTGCTGTTAAGCAAACATGAAGACCAGAGGGCAGGGGTCGAGGTACCACAATCAATGTCATGGCTTGGGCTTGCGTGCCTGCCTCTGGAACTGGCTCATTAGTCTGTTTTGATAATGTAACTCAATGTAATAATGGTAGCAACAGAATGATTCTGAAGTCTACAAAACCTGTTTTGTCTGGCAATTTATTGAAAAATGCAAGCAAACTAATAGAGCATGCATTTACTTCCTGAAGGGAGAAACAAGAACTGAAAGAGGCTGCAGTAAAGGCCTGGAAAAGCGTTTCAATGAAGAATGCAAGTCAAGTGATTTTGCACCAAATATCAGTTATTCACTTTCATTTAATAATGTCCGTTGCAATACTTCTGCTCACTTGAAAAGTGAGTTGATTCATACAAAAAGTGCTCTGTCCTGAGTTGTCTAGATATAAATGTCATGTAAATAATAGCTCAACTGTTGTCTCATACTCATCCTTTCATCAAAAACCCAGAAAGTTTTCAGTACTGTATTACAATTAAAACAAAGGAATTGACCTTGATGTTCCAATACTTTTAGAGGATACTACTACATACAATAGCTGTAAATGTATCTCAAGTCATTATTTTGTGTTTTGTTTTGTTTTTTTGCTCT